>NC_046384.1:14442399-14707638 GCF_011125445.2 Fundulus heteroclitus | reverse complement strand
CAATCCTAGAGTCAGCCCCACCATGCACGCTCCCGCTGGGCATAACTCAACCAACGCCGCCATTCCAGTCAACGCGGTAGGGAAAAGAAGTTAAAACAGTCAGGAGAGAAGTTGTTTGGGCAACAGTGGGCGACTGTGGCTTGATGGGTTGAGTAGTTGTCTTGCAATCAGAAGGTTGTGGGTTTGATTTCCAGCTTCCCCTTGCCACATGTTGATGTGCCCCTGGGCAAGTCACTTAACCCCAAATTGCCTACCGAGCTGCGTCTCAGTGTATGGGGAGTTTTGGCATAACACTCAAATATTAATGTTATATAAATTATATTAATATTAATATTAATTAACAAAATATATATTTCACGTTACGTGCACAAACTGTTTCGTGTTTTTTGCCAAATTTTCCTGCAATCCATGCAGGAAAAGTTTTGCAAATGCATAGAATAAAAACAACAGTCACCAGTGGGTGTATTCAAAATAACTATTTATGTCTTTTGAGACTTCCTCAGTGGCATAGAAGCTTTTTTTTCTTGTATTTTTTTATTTAGAAAGGGTGTTTGATCTTTATCTTGATAACAATTCACAACGTTGGTATAGTGGTATACTCAGAGAAGGATGCAAGTACCCGGTTCGATCCCCAGCACCCGCACTCTGGCTCCCTGAGCAAGACCCTTAACCCCAGAACGCTTCCCGGGCGCCGCACATGGCAGCCCACTGCTCCCCAAGGGTGATGGGTTAATAGCAAAGAACAAATTTCGCTGTATTGTATGTTTCAATGACAATAAAGATGATATTACTATTACTAAAGTAGTAGAAACGGCGTGTCACTACACTGGAAACAATATAGGGTATGGCAACATTGCATTACGTGGGCCGAAATTCACCAGACAAAAGTATCCAAAGGGACAAAAAAAGGATGACAATAAAAAAAATTTTTAAATTGTTGGGATTTAAAAGAATAAAAAAATCATATCAAATGTGATCATTTTAATTAAACTAATTATTCTGATTTTCCAAAGGAAAGTGATATTAAATCACTGTAGATCCAAAGTTAAAAACAGGTTTTTACTAAGTCGGTCACCCAGTTTGCAAATTATGTTGGACTGAATTAATTTTGCTCTATGTGAGAACAGGATTTAAGCCGGGGTTTCTGTGAAAACACTTAATTTATTGAGCTAATTTAATAAATGATCTGGGGGGGAGGGAATAAAACAGCTTTTAACTCACAAAAGTTTGCATCTGAGCTAAAGTCCTCATAGAGATGTGATCGTATTTGCTATGAAATTAAACAGAACGTAAAAAAAAGTGTGGTTATTAATAGACGAATACATTGTGTAGTACCCAACATTTTCAGGTGTAAAAGGGCCACACAGAATCAGTCCAGTGGCCACAAATGGCCCAAATTAAATAAATAAATAAATAAATAAAAAAGATTTCCTCTCGTTTATTCTGAAGCTTGAGCCACTCGTGATGCCGTTGACCCAAATACAACAAGAGAGAGAGGGGTGGCAAACTTTGAATTTGGTGAAACGCTTTCGTGGGAGCCCACACTCCCATCGTGTTTACACCGTCAGCGCGCGTGCGTCCGTTCATGGCTGGCACCTTGAAACCCAATAACGACGGCATCAATCCGACCTCACCCAGCTAATGGACCCTTCTCCCGACATACCTGCCCCCCCACTCCCACTCCCCACTCCCACCATCGTTCATACAGAACGTGGCGAACATGCACAGAGTGACAGCAATCCTGGCTGGGAGAGGCGAAGACCAATACTCACTTGCCGATCACCTCGCACAGCTCGTACACGTCCTCGAACAGCACGTCGTCGTCCGCCATGGTCATCTAGGCAGACGGGGATGCTCTCCAGAAGAAAGTCCCACCCACGGGGGGTTCGTGGAAGTAGGCGAATGTCAGCTTAATTTCTTTGTTAAGTTAGGGTACACGCTAACTCAAACCCTCCTGGAGAAAATGGGTAAAATGATAAAAAAGGCTGCTGAAGCTGAATTAGCCGGCTAGCCGCATTTAGCTGGCGACCCCCTCGGTTGTCAAGTCGACGGCCCCACCTTCTCCCGAGCTCCGCTCCTGGTGGGCTGGCTAAGCCGTAGCCACAGACGAGACCCCAGGGCGTGGAGATTTCCTCGCTCGCTTGAAGAAAAGCGCCCCTTTTAGCATGGCCTCGGGGAGGAGAAGAGGGGGGGGGGGGCGCCTAGCTGGCGGGGGAGGTGGTCGTGCTCGAGGCAAAGCGTCCACAAGACACCGTGCCCTGCTCCGACCGAGATGCTGCCTTCCGCCGCAAGCTAACGGGACTCTCGAGAAGGAGGGCTAGCTAGCTAGGTTAAGGCGAGCTAGCAGTCGACGGAATCACCGGTTGGTGTATCACAGATGGCTTATCCCCCCCACACCGGTGAAAAAAAATAAAAAATAACCCGCTACGAGCTCGGGCTGCAGTGTGCTTCAGCTTCCCGAGCCCAAATTAAAGCCCTTCGCGAGCATGTCCTCGGCTCTCCCTGTTGCATAGAGCGCCCGCGCCGGAGAATATCAAAGACGATGCCGTGATAAAACCCATTCGCCGCTCTCGCGTTTTACGCTGCCTAAGATGCTGACTGGCTTTGCCTGCCTAGCTGTTTTTTTTTTTTTTTTTTTTTTTTCCTCTCTCGACTTCCAGAAATGCCAGACTCCTCCCTCTGTCGTCCAGACAAGTGGTCTTTCCAGAGCCAAAATGGCCACGAAGGGAGGGAGGAAAAAAAGACCCGTCTAGGCTCACTGGAGCCAATATGGCGTCCCGTCGTGGCGCAACACACGACCAGTTTCTTGCTAATCTCTCCAACGGTTCCAGCCAGTGCGTCCCGCGCAGGCGTCAACCAGCAAAATCTCATCACCTTACGTCAGCCTTTCGCCCCTCTCATCTTCATCGTTTTTAACGGGGCTCCGTGTTACGCTCCTAATTGTGTTTCCTGTCAATCATAACTACTTCCACACATTATGGCTGCTAGCTGAATAATTAGGCTGATTTTGTCTGCATTTGGAGGGGTTAAGCAGCATGTCAGTGATTCTCAAATCTACCTCAGAAAAGGGTGGTCCCCAATACGGGGCTTGGGGTCCCACTCAGTGCCACGCAATACAGAATAATGGGTCCTGAGATATTATACAGCAGGGTTCTACGATTAAGTTAATTAAAGTTACTGCCTTGTTATTAAATATGAATTGATTACATACGCCCTAATGTTTTTGAGCTTTATTTCATTCATTTATTTATTTTTATTTCAGGGTCTCCCGTGAAAAGGAGATTGTTAATCTCATTGGCGACTTTCCTGGTTGAATAAAGATTTAATAGATACATTTAATTATGATGATTTTTGCACCACTGATGAAAACATACACTCTTCTTCACCCCTTTTTCCCCTACTGTTCCTAGGTCTGTGCTCTCCAGGTATTTGTTGGAGCCACTCCTTCAGTGTGAGGGTCTTGACCCCCCACAATGACCCCCTGCAAGGACCATGGGTCACAATGGCTAGATAGATAGATAGATAGATAGATAGATAGATAGATAGATAGATAGATAGATAGATAGATAGATAGATTGATTAGATAGGAAGAACAAATGGTAATTGATTGATGATGCCCCCTAGTGGTGATGGCTGGAATTCTGTATATGTCAAGGCTTGCCATAAGGAAATGCAAGGGTATAAAAATAATAAATTTCCTTTTTAATGATGATTACATTGATGTGTGAATTTTGGTCCACTCTTATTTGCAGAATTGTTCTAATTCAGCTCCATTGAATTTTTTTTTTTTCAAACATGTCTATGCCTTCATGTTTGAGTGCCAGAATAATGTTCCTTTTCTTGTCAGAGCCTTCTGGTTTTATGCTTGCAAAACTGCTGTGGGAGACATAGGAGTTTGGTCGTTTGGTCCAAATCTGTCTGATAGATCCGGAAGAACGCTTACAACCCAATTCCCCTGAGGGGTTTTTGCGGTGGCCAAAAATACTTTGTCAAAATACTGCTTGTGGGGCCCATGGGTAGGATTTTAAGGTGTATTTGAGGAAAGGAGGGCATCTGGTATTAGGGTTAGGGTCTTCGAGTCAATACCATTAAGTGTATCAGAGTGATTCACAGCCAGGATCTCGCCTTGAAAAGGGTGGACTGCCTCAAGTATAGGAGTTTGAAATATCTTGATCTCTTGTTCACGACTGGTGGTGGAATGAAGCGGAAGGTGGACAAAAGGATTTGGCCATTTTCTGCAGAGATTCCCTAAGGATATAGATCCTGCTCAAAACAAACAGTCTGAAATCACCTTCCTTTGCAGTGTGGCGGGATTGGGATGTAAGGGACGGAAATAAAAACACTAAATTAGCGAGCCAGTGACCTTTGGCCAAACATAGAAACTGGTTCAAGCTGGGTAAAAACTATGTAGCTGTTTCTGCTATCCTTATTTGCCTTTTAAATATTGTATCATCAGTGTTTGTACTCTCTAAACAGTGATTGTCATGATCAGAAGTGTCTGTTATTGTTTTTCTATTCTTTCTTTTTTTTTTTTTTTTTTTTTTCACACCCAACTAAATCAGAAACAACTGACATATCTGGGTATCTGTAAAATTTTACTTGGAACCCCTAATAACTGATATTGCATATTTATATGTTTATTCTGCAAATCGACAGGCTTTTTGTTGTTATTTGATATTCAAAAACTCAAGTGAAAGAAGTCCTTTGGAGCAGATTAAAGGTGGAAACATACCTGTGCAACTAACTTGAGCAATGGAACAACAGAGTAGTAATTGATTAGTGTTGCCCCCTTGTGGTGATGGCTGGAATTGCGTATCTGTCAAGGCTTGCCATAAAACAAACACAAAACAATGAGTTTAACACAAAATGCAGTTTTAAAATGATGATTACATCACTGTGTGTAGATTACAGGCATTGTTTATCTGTAGAATCGTTCTAATTCAGCTCCATTGAAGGGTTTTCAAACATGCCCACCTTCATGTTTGATTATCAGTATAATTAAAGTTACATTTCTGGTCGCCAATGGAAGCCATTTCTACCCAGTCTCCTTCTTAATGCTTAATCTTGAACACTGACCTTTACTGAGGTAAGTCGGGCCTGCAGTTCCATACATATTGTTCTGGGTACTTTTTTTGGACCTCCTGGGTAAGTCATTAATGGGTTTGGGATGCATTTTTTGTTGTAGCCCAATCCAGGGAATGTTTACCAGTGCTGCCAGTGTTTTCTCTGTTTGTGGATATTTGCTCTCACTAGGGTTCACTTGAGTCCTAAAGCCTTAAAAAAATTACTTTGTAACCCTTTCCAGGCAGGCAGATGAATGATTTTGTTTCTCGTCTCTTTGAATTTCTTTACGATGCGTTTCTTTTGAAGATCTTTGTCGTGGGACTTGTTCTGTTTAAGTGATTTTTTTTTTATTCCACTGCTCAGGCAACAGTCATGCTGAACGATCCTAGGAAAATGTGTATTTTTCTCACAATTAGTTCGTTTAACAAGGAGTTGGTTGTGTTTTATAGGAACAGGTTGGCGTGGATAGCTTTTATTTATATATATATATATATATATATATATATATATATTAATTGGTGGTATATATATATATGTATATATATATATATATATATATATATATTAATTGGTGGTATATATATATGTATAATATATATATATATATATATATATATATATATATATATATATATATATATATATATATATATATATATATATATATATACCACCAATTGAAAATTTCAATTTTAAATAACCCAGAAAATATATGTATATTAAAAATCTGTGTGGGGCAAATACTTTTTCACAGCAGTATAGATGAACGTATGGGTTATGGGTGTTTTCCATTCAGATGGCAATGAACAAGGACACAGGTTGCCACTAGATGGCGCTGCTCTTTGAGCGTGTGTTCTGCAGTTTCCACAGTGCTGCATCCCTCCTCCTCACGCATCCTCCCCAGGTCTCCTCCATTGGTTGAACCCACCAGCTCGTGCAGATCATTTGATTGGCTGCTGATGTGGTCATCATGCTGTGTGCTACCGAGTAACCTCTTCCATTCAATGCCCAGCCTGTTCCAAGAGCCAGAAACACACCTACACGCGTACAATGCACATGTAAGAAACGTTAAATAGAGCCCAACCTTGAGGATGAACGTCAAAAATGGAAAAATAAAGAAGATGAAAAATGGGAACATCATGCATGCATAGGGGGGGAATAGAAAGGAGCCCTGTTTCTATGGCAACCTGATTTCGTTTGAAAGTGGCAGCTATAAAATATGCACACACTTCAATTCACATGCAGGCGCGAAGACGGAGACTCCCTAGATTAAAATAAACGTTTTAAAAGAAATAAACCTGAAGCAGCACCCGCCGCTCTAAAATTAAATGTGTTTTTTTTTTGTTGTTGCAGGAACCATTAGATCTTTGGTAATAAACCTCGCCGCAAAGTGGGACCACTTCGCACAAGTTTCCATACAGTAGACCAGCACAAAGTGGTGTACATTTGTGAGGTTGCATTAAAATAGATGCACGGTTTTTCAAACCTTTTTGCTAATAAAGATCTAGAAGGCAAAGTGCAGCTTCAACTCTTTTACGGCATGCCTCTACCAGCTTTGCAAATCAAGAAACCAAAGGTTTTTTTTATCTATGGTTTTTTGCCAAATAGCTCCGGCTCAGTTGGCTTAGATGAAGAGCCCCCTACAAAAATCAGTATTCTAAATAGTATTCAGCTCTAGACTTTGACTAGGCCATTCTGACACATGCAAATGCTTTGACCCTAAAACACTGCAGCTCTGGCTCTATAGGGTTGTCATCCTGCTGGAAGGTGAAAACCTCTGCCTAGCCGTTAGGTCGTCTGCAGCCTTCTTTCTGTTAAGAAACTAAAGGAAACGCATTCCCACAACATGCTGCTGACACCAACAGGTTTAACATAAGGGTGGGTTCAGGGTGGTGTTTTATCATCAGTCTCCCTCCGCATGTTGGCAGACCCACTTCTTCCAGGTGTATTGCTCTATGCCAGGGGTGTCCAAACTTTTTGTCATGTGGGGCAAGATTGTCAAGTCAAATGTACTCAAGGGCTAACAAAATAAGTAAAATGTGTGGGTTTTTTTATCTGCTCTACAGCGGATGATCATTTCAGTTAAACAAATTAGTAAGATTTTCATTTGGAAATCGGATGTGTAAATTGGTGTAGATGCAGAACCTTAAAAAGGGTTTTGCTCATTTGACTTATTACAAGACGGTCATCCAGTTTGCTAATATATTCAATAAGAATATTGTATATATTTCACACATATATATATATATATATATATATATATATATATATATATATATATATATATATATATAAGTACTGGATTTAGGTTAGGATTTCCTTTTAATATTTGCTGTATTTAGCCAATTTTCATAAATGAATTCAAGCCTTTAATCCACTAAAAATTCTGTATTTGAGTAAAGGTTGTTAGAGAGATGTGGTCATATTTAATATGAGAATATAACAAGTGTGCATTAAAAGAGGATTTTTTTGTGTTGCATTTAACATTTGTAATTTCAAGAATTTAACTTATGTGCAATCATTTTGCCCTAATTAAAGGTCAAATCTTTCTTGAAATGCAGTTAAAGGGCCACACAAAATCATCACCGGGGCCACAAATGGCCCCAGTGCCTGACTTTGGACATCCCTGCTCTATGTACCACAACAGCAATGTTTACTATTGTGATGACCCGAGTAACAGAGAATTTGCACAGGCATGCACTACATGGCATGTGGCTAAATGTAATTGTCAAATTATATTATTTTAAATAACAGACAACCATCCCCTTCCTTTCTTCTTAATTTGGGAGTTATTTTAGTTATCACCTAGATGGATGGATTATTTAAATACTCTAAGCAAATATACAACCAATAAAAGACAGAATGACGTGTCTGTTTAAACCAAGGGTGTCCAAAGTGTGGCCCGGGGGCCATTTGTGGCACCTGTGCTAATGTTTTGCAGCACTCCAGCTGCATTATAAGAAAGATTTGGCCCGACCAGCACTGGTGGCTGATGCAGATAGAAACTTATTATTTTTTATTAGGGTACATTTACTATAGACAAGTTAAAATCTTACAATTGAATGTTTAATTCAATGTCCCTTAATAAGCACGCTTTAATTTCATAGTAAACAGGGCGACCTTTACTCCGATACAGACTTTGGTGCCTTAAAACCTGATCAGAGTTAATTTAATAAAATAGGCTAAATACAGTTTAATATATATATGTTAAATGATCATATTTTGTTGGGCAGGTTAAGGAAAATCACAATATTTTTGTTTATGTTGTTAAATTTTTTTTATTCATCTTTTGGCCCTTGAGTACTTTCGATTTAACAACTTTTGGCCCAATAGGCAAAAAGATTGGGCACCGCTGGTTTAAACCCTATGACCTCTTAAAAGAAAAGGGAGGACATTACTACTTTACTGCAATTTTATGAGCCTTGCTAAATCTTTGACAGATGAGAGAATATTTAGTTTTGGAAAACAGACAAAATCCATCCTTGCCTGGAAACATGGTGGGGACACACTATCATGCTGCAGGCGGGTAGAGGGGGTAAATACAGGGGAGGAAAACCTGCCAGAGCAAGTAAGAGGTGTTTCTACAAAGTATTGAGTCGGGCGGTGGGATTCAAATCATTCTTTTTTTTTTTAAACTGTGCAGTTTTCTTTTGATCTCACCACTATGCGCCCCATGGTCTTGGTCTATGTCATAAAATAAATTCAATTGCATAAAGGCTTCGGGTTGCAATGTGAACATGTGAAAAACTTGAAAGGGAATTCAGCCTTTTGCCGGGTATTGCAAGAGTAGTAATAGCAAGCGGGCAGCAGGTGGCAGTAGTGCGCCGATAGCGCTGATGGCTGGCGGAAAAAGAAGACGAAGAAGACTCAGTTCAAAATTGACTTCCGGTGTTGTTGTTGGTTTTTTTTTTCCCGGCTTCGGTCGGTATCCAGACATGGACAAGTCTCGAACTAGGTACAGTTCTGTGATGTTGTTAGTTTTTTCATGAAGGTGCGAGTTTAGACTCGGTTTATCTCTCGAACTGATTCAACTTGTGGTTTCCTTCGCTGCTGCTCGGATAGTGCAGGGAGAGTCCACAAGGATCAGCTAGCTTAATCCATATCCGCTATTTCATTATTTATGTATTTATTTATCTTTGCAAAGGACGTTCTTTCTAAAACAAACGTTGTGTTCCTTCGTTAATTTTCCTCTGTTGACTTTCAAATGTTACTAAGATGGTTGAACTGTAAGTGGACGTTCTAAGGTACCATATATACTCAGATACTGATGGATCACGAAGTACTAAAAGCAAAATGAATGGTCACATGCCTTCTGCTGTTTGTTTACACTTAAAAAAAAATTAGGGACAGTTTTTATTTCTGATGCAAATGACGATTGGCCAAATTTAGGTCTGCACTTTGCAGTTCTCTCTTGATGTAGCTCTCGCTCAGACCTCAGTGTGGGGTCAAGGGTTGCCAGATCGGACATGCCTGACTAAAAAAAACAAGCAAACAAACAAAATCAGAACCCAGAAATCTCGTCTCAAGCTCTATTGAGCTGACGTTAGAAGCGTAGACCTATTAATAATAAAAAGCACACGACAGCACCATAACAGAGACAAAAGCTGCACACACAGGCTGTGCAATCAGGCAACCAAAAAACCTACACACACACACACACACACACACACACACACACACAGAGTCACGTTGTCATAGCAACCACAAAATAAGCTATCAATAGCCAGCTAGTATGGGTTGTGAATCTAACTTAAATAACTTAAAATAACCCGTCTTTCTCTCTTTCATTGAGAATAGGTCAACCTAACATGTTCACGCCGCCATGAGACGTTTTCAAAGCGATCAGTTGAACTCCTATCCTCGTTTAGGCAGGTTTTACGATTAACGATACCAGTTCATAGGGACGGCTGATCAAGCAATTATTATTAATCATGGAGGATGTCAGCTTTTGACAAAGTCTATGCATCTCATAAGAAATGAACTATAAAAGGAGAAAATGGCATTAAAAAGTGTTTTTTTTTTGTTTTTGTTTTTATTGGCCACACAGTGGCGACTATTTTGATAGAAATTTCCTATTAATACTATCTGAACATTCGCCAGCTGTCGTGAACCCCCACACCCCCCCCCCCCCCAGCCCAACGTGTTCAAAAGAAGCCCACACTGCAAAAACAGAACTAGAAATAAGTACAATTTACTTGAAATGAGTGTATTTGTCCATGATTTGAGCAGGTAGATGAGATTATCTGCCAATGGAAAGAGTAATTTTACCCTTAAAATAAGATAATTAGATATACTGCACTTAAAATAAGTTGATGGAGATGATTTCTTCCTATTTTAAGTGCAAAAATCTTATTCCATTGGCAGATTATCTTATTTACCTCGTTTCAAGAAACTTTTAACTTTTAATAGAATTTGATTAAAGCTACATTTACAAAACTATTACTTTAACTTTTGTGAATAAGGCAGTCAGCAATGGCATCTGACTGGTTTATGATTCCTGTTCCTAAAAATCTTTCATGCTCTTCACCGAAAGCAACAATTTAATGGAATTGATCGTCATGATGGTTGCCTGCCAACTTCTCCTCCCTGAGCAACCAGCGCGTTCGCATCAATACTACCACAGCCAAAAGGGTTGATTTTTTTTTTTGTTTCACAAAGAATATCTTTCATCTCCCAAAGTCTCCGAAACCAGGACCTTTTACCCGTCTGAAAGTCGCGTCTCCTCTGAATAAAGCATCTCTCTCTGCTCTCCAGCGTAACGAGCACCCCCATCAGCAGTGTTTCCACCAGGAGAATCAGACGGCGGAGCTTCCGGCAGTCGACCCGCTCCCACTTCGGCGTTGCGTCACGGCTCGGCCTGACCCCGGGGCAAACCACGCACAGGTTCAACACCAGCAGAAAAGCCCCAAAGCCCCAAAATATCACCGTGAGCTGCAGCCGGTTTCTACTTTGTTTGAAGGTTTCTGTTCGTGGCTCGAGCCTTTGAGTTCTGACCGTGTCTCTTTGCTTTCAGGAGAAGGTGAGTCCCGAGCACCTGGCGCTGCTGGTGAAAACGGAGTGGCACCTTTGCTACGTGACCCCCCTGTACCGGTTCAGACACACGCAGCTGAAGAGCTACGCACGGCAGCTCTCCGCGTTCATCGCCGCGGAGAAGCAGCAGGGCCTGGGGGTGGAGGTAGGGGGGCTGCAGGACACCTTCAAAGTCTCCATGTCTGTGCTGCAGGGCCTGGCAGAGACGAACGACGACCCCGAGACTGTCCTCATCCAGGTACGGGCGGGGACTCGCAGTTTTCAGTTGGGCTGAACGATTTTGGAAAATAGTCTAATTGGGATCTTTATATTGCGATATAATGGGATTTTCTTTTGTTTAATTTATCATGTATTTTTAAACATATACAAGCAACAAATCAATCTGTTTCATTGCTGTGCAGATCAGGTGCTAAAAGAGCCGCTGCGTCTCAGCTCGGAGCAGAAATGATTGCGTTCTGCCTACGATATACAATATAATCTGATTGAATTTGACTTTGGAAAGTGCCTTTAGATGACATGTTTCATGAATTGCCGCTATATAAATAAAACTTAATTACTGATACATTTTAACCAAAATTGCAATTTGATTTTGACTTTGCTCTGCCTTAACCACAAGCAAAAAAAATGGCTTCTACATAAAGATGTTTGTATACAAGGACTATTTAAAACTAGAACTTATAATGTTTTTATTAATCAGAAAATTATTAAAGATAACAGCTTTTAATTGATTTGGACATCAAGCCTTGTTGAACATAAAGTGCAACCAACAAACAAGTCTATGTATTAAACTGATTGACCGGTACTTGATGCTGTGGTGAGATTCCTGAAATATTCTGGTAAAAAAAAAAGTATGATTATATAAACTCTAAAACAAGTAATAAAATGAGATTATCTCACTGCTGTAACTGTCTTCCCTTCCATGTAGAGGAAAACCCACTTTAAACATGTTACTGACACCACAAGGACGCGTCTGATCCATTAATTGTTGGAAATTGCTTTTTTTTTACGATTATATTGCAAATGTGATGAATTGTGCAGCCCCCTAGTTTTCAGTCGTGTCTTCACCGCGTCGTCTCGTTTTCCTTTAAAGGTGCAATCAAGGCCAGCGTTTGCCAGGCAGGACGAGCCTCTGAAGACCGTTTGGAGCGGCTGGCTGTCCTGCATCAACGGTAACCCGGAGTACCTGCACTCGCTTCCGAAGGACTTCACCTGCCTGCCTCTCTTTGGCAGCAGGGGGCTGGAGGGGCTCTCGTCGCTGGTTAAATCGTGGCTGCGCAGCACCTTTGACTGTTTCTTTGGCCCCCTGGACATCAATCAAACCACTCTGCGGTGGCTCGCTGCGCTATGGACCAACTGCCACATGGAGTCAAACATCCAGCACTTAAAGATGCAGTGGACTCTCCCGGCGGCGCCGCCGCTGCACGTGGCTTACACGGTCAACTCTGGCGACGCCCTGGCGCTGTGGCGGAGCGTGAGGAAGAGCAGGGGGGCGGACGAGGAGGCGTGCATCGAGATCGAGGAGGTGACGAGCTTCATGGAGGGACTCACGAGCCACTTTTACAGACACTTCGGTGTGGACCTTTCAGCCGGGGACCTGAACCAGGTCTCCACCGCGCTGGGGTCAGCCAAAGTCAAAGGCAGGATGAAGGTACGGTACCGACACAAACGGATCTGTGTGTGTCTGGGAAGAACAAATCTGATTACGGCGTATCATACGCTCAGAAACGCCGGTTTATGGTTCTGTGGTCTTTTCCCTGTAGTACGCCGGTTCTCACTGGAACATCTAGAAGTTTGCAAACTAGAATCAATTTCCAAAAAATTAGGTTGAAACGGTCTTGAGGGAGCTCTGTGCTTTTTTTTTTTTTATATATGTGTGATATTCTGGCAATGAGAAACTTTTTATGTAAGCCAGCATCTGCACTGCATAAGAAAACTAAAAGTAAGTAATATTTTCTTGAAATGAGTGTATTTGTCCTTGATTTGAGCATCTAAATAAGATAATTTGCCAATGGAATGAGCATTTTGACCCCTACAATAAGATAATTAGATATACTGCGCTTGAAATAAGATGGAGATGAGTTGTTCCTGTTTTAAGTGCAAAAATCTGATCATTTATACTTGCCTGCTCAAATCAAAGACAAATATCAAAGAAAAATACACTTCAAGACAATTGTACTTGCGTTTAGTTCCCTTTTTGCAGTCTGTTGGTTCCTTGGCTTTCTTTGCCAATATTTCTAATAATCCATGGCTTGTTGGCAACATCTGGAGAAAATCTTGAATTCCTCCATCTAATTCATGAAGGAAAAAAAACTATATTTCCACGTCTATATTGAGTAATTAGGACCCCATTAGGTCCTAATGCCCAAATATTTCAGCACCTTGGCAGGTCTTAAACCAGGGGTGTCATTTTGGTTTAGGGGCCGCATTCAGCTCAATCTGATCCCAAGAGGGCCACACGAGTAAACTCATTGCAAGATTAAATAGAACTAATAAAAGTGGACTTTTTGTTGATTTTTATATTTAAATGAATTTCACTTTTACACAATATATTATGAATAACCTCAGCGTTTTTAAGAAAAGTATGCGCAATTTCAACAATACTTTTACTCAGTTAAACATTTAAGTGCATTATGCATAAGAACTGATCACAGTGATTGTACAATGTTGAAAAACATTTATTCACATTTTTTGGAACTTAAAAACACTGTCCTGCATGACAAAATACATCAAACAGATAAAAATTAAGAAATGATTTAAAATCAATTTTCCACATCTGAAGCTCAGCGATACCGTCTGCTGATTAAAACACAGCGCCCCTCGTGGACAATATAGAAACTGCAGATTTTCCAATTAAACGAAGTACATGTTTTTTTCAATAATTGTTTTATCATTCTTTTCCTTTTATCTCCTCTTTCTTTCACCTTTTTTTTTTCTTCTTGTTCTTTCTTTCCTCTCCTACTTTCCCATTATAGTGTCCATATCATTTGAGATCTTCCCCGCATGAATCATAATAAAACTATTCACATTCATAAATCAAGCGGAGCACTATGGCAAAAGCCGTACTGCTAATATATTTGTCTTTTTTTTTTCAGATTTCCAGCAGCAGATATTTAATCAGCACCCTGAGTCTGCTCACAGAATGCGCCTTTCTCAAGATCCCCATCTGACCGCGACACACGGAGACTTTTACTGACCCTCCCCCGGCCCGGGTTCACTGACGCCTTCCCCACCAGAAGAGACGTACTCTACATCTTTTTGGCAATTTTTTTTGTTTTTTCTAAATTACAAATAAAATTAAACGACAAACATTTCCTTTTAAAGTCCTTTATAGGAGGGAGAGGGTGATCTATTTCTGGACTGATGTATTTTGGAGCGTTCCTTTTTTTTTCTGAGTCAATAATTCATCTTAATAATAGTCAGCAAGGCAGAAGCCAAGTGGTCTCTTGGCTCACAGCAGGACACAAGGCAGGGTTGAGATGACCTTAGGGACGCTGAAGGTCTGGTTTCAGTGTCTTCGCAGACATGGGGCACGCGATAGGACGCTTGCTTGTATGATACCACACAACAAAATCTCTATCTGTCGTTTCATTTCAATAAATGTTCTTTGTTGCCTCCATGTGAAAAATACGGTAGTTGTTTACGGTTTTGTTCAAATCGAATCCCGCACCCCGTGCGGCGGACCCCCTCGCCCAGATTGCCCCGGCAGCGTCTTGTCAGGTTGTCCTCCAGAGGCAGTGTTGTATAGTAACGAAGTAAAAATACTTCACTACTGTACTTAAGTGTATTTTGGAGTACTTTATACTTTTCTCAAGCATAACATTTTTTGATAACTTTTACTTTTTCTTCACTATATTTCTAAACTTAATTGCATACTTTTACTCCAGTACATTTTCAATGTTTTGGTTTAGTTACTCGTTGGTTTAGAGACTCACGCACGTCAGTGTTTTGTCCCCACCTACTGATTGACTGCGACAGAGTTGGGACTTACCTGGGCTTGTTCATCACCACCAACAGGATAAGAAGCTGGTTCAGTGGTAAATCAGGTTAAATTAACCTTGTGGTATAGGTAAAGCATCTAATAGCAGAGAGTCCTAATTTTCTTAACTAAATGATAACCTGCAGGTGTATCTATTAGCAGGTTTACCACTTCCTGTAGGTTGGCTTGACCTGGTTTATTAATTAACCATGTTCTTAGTATACACCCCCTGGTCTAAATTTTGCTTGCACTTGGTTGTGTACAGTTTTAAAGTGCACAGCACTGACCTTACTTGAAGAAGGAAAACTGAAAGCTTACAAAAAGGTTGTATTTTCTGTCTAAACTTGGTCTAAATTTCTCCTGCACTTGGCTGTTTATATTATTTCAAGTGAATTTGGCTTTCAAAGTTTACCAAAATCTAAAAATGTCATTTAACCTGCATTTGCTTTGTTTTACTTTTTACTTATACTTTTTATTACATTACTTGAGTACATCGATTTTTACAGTAATTTTCATACTTAAGTACAAGACATTTCAGATACTTTAAGACTTTTACTCAAGTAACATTTCAGTCAGTGACTTGGACTTTTACCAAAGTCATATTTTGGAGAGGTACTTATACTTTTACTTGACTCCGGGATTTCAGTACTTTATACAACACTGTCCAGAGGTGGACGAACCCCCTTCGCCTGAATGCCCGGCGCTGTTCTGTTACGGAAAACTGTCCAACAATTGTCCTGCTGCGACCTCAGAAGTATAATCAGCTGTTGGATCACACTTTTAAGGGCCAGACCTTAGTGAGCGTCTGTGGCAAAGTGTCTTTGTCATCATTCCAAAAAAAGTAAAAAAAAAACAAAGCAACTGGACTTGTTTTTCGTAGTTGAAGACGTTTCGCTTCCTCTTCAGGAAGCTTTCTCAATTCAAAAAGTCTGGAGTAATGTGGAGTACCAAGCTTTATACTACTGCCCAAACAAAGGCCTTGTAATGGTTTAGATAACATGCAAATTCAACCAAAAACAATTGAATACTGAAGAGGAAGCGAAACGTCTTCAACTACGAAAAACAAGTCCAGTTGCTTTGTTTTTTACTTTTTTTTTGGAATGACCATGACCTGGATGACTGAGAATCTTCACCAGCATCTTTGTCATCATCCACCATTGAAAGATACAAAACTGACGCCACCTTTACTTTAACTTGGAACGTATCGTGTATGATTCATATATAAGTGAGGGTGGCACAACGTTTACACCTACAAGACAGTGTCTACTACTTTTTAAGATGGACGGTCGTCATCGAGCCAAACGTTGGCAAAAAAAGATGAACCCACCATTTAAAAACACAAGAGCCCGCCCAGCATTGAACACTAAAGACGACCGAGACAAAATTCACAATAAAAGATAATCACTTTATTCAGGTGTATGTAGGAAAAACAATCAGTACACAACGGTCACAACAACCTATATATGGTACCGAGGATCTGCTTTAATGCCGTGTCTTTTGGAATAAGACCTTCACAATAAAAAAATAAAAAATTAAGGAAAACATCGGCATTTTATAACATCTGTGGCTTAAAAATTGCTTGAAACATAAAAACCCACAGTAAGCTGGACATTTCACACTTTAAAAGCCAAGCATATGGTTTGGTTGTTGCTGTTGTCCTTTTATATATCTAAAAATAGATCTTTTACCAAGGCTGAATTGTGAACAGATGGTTGGTCTTCTTAAAAACACTGTTGAAATCTTGTATCTGTGCTCATCTATTAATGTCTGGCCATAATCTAGCCACATCATAAGCCCAATCAAAACGAAGTCAAAGGTGTTATTTAATTAACGTTATTAGACTAACCGGCTGTTAGAGTCGGTCTAATACCCCTGGACAGGTATTCCAGCCCAGGATGATTGGACCATATTCCACTATTCCACTCTATTTCCTGGCGCCCATCTCCAGCGGACCTTGGCTGAAGAGCTGGGATTCACCCTGGACAAGTCCTCAGGCAATCACAGGACAAACTTGCACACAACTATAAGCAATTTGGAGAGACCAGTTCAACTAAGAGGGATATTTTTGGCCAGAGTACCCGGAAAGAATCCACGCATGCGCGGGGAGAGTCTATAGGCTGGGGTTTGAACTTGTTGCGAGGCGACAGTGCTCCCAACTGTGCCCCTGAGGAAGCCCTAGAAGGCAACACGACCGTTTATACGTTTTGATGGATTTAAATTGCTCTTCCCTGCCGTGTGGGAAATAGGTCGACAAGTTGTGACATCCCATCTTCTGAGGGCCGGAGCCACCGTTCTTCGGTGTGCTGCGGTCTTTAATCCGGTGTTTAGGGGATCGTCTGACAAACCGCTGCATCCAGGCCCAAAGGAAGCAATCTTGCTTCCATTAGACTGTAAAGTGTCGCAGAGTTTCTCTTCGGGTCAGTCAGCTTGTTCTTTGGCTAAATGTGATTCCTCTTCAACCCAGAAAGTTTTCCAGCAATGGGATTATTTTTTATTTTGGAGCTTGATCTCACCTGGAGCTGATCACTGGCTGATTCCTTCATCCATTCAAATGGTAGCTCTCTGTCTTCCACCCTTCTGGCTTCAAAGCCTTTAAGATTCTTTTTAGCTGAGCGGGCTTTCGTTATAGGGAATACTTTATATCCATTCCCCTCCCCAATCTAATCACGCACAATTACTACCAATTACTGCTTTTCCTACCTGAACGGACTCCCTCGTGGACACCTGCGCACAAAAAAATCCCTCTACTCCACACTTTGGCAAATTATTCGCCATTCAAGAATATGACTTCTATTGAAAATAATTGATCTAATTAATGATGCGGGGCTGCATGTGTAGTTCTGGGTACAGCTGAGAAAAATGCAAAGTAAAATCAAGTCTGCGCACTGAATTCAGACAAAAACAGAAGTTAGAAATCAATCATACAAAGCCTAAAATGAAATAAAATCGTTTCTATAGGTTAATAAAATAATTGTGAAATACTAAACCCCTAGAGATAACGTGGGCACCATTTATTCCCAGTCAGACATATTTGTTTGTTAGAGGCATGCGCAAACGTTGTGATTGGAGCCCAAAGATATGATAAATAAAAAAGAAGCAGCAGACTAAGGATTTGTCAATTTAAACAATTTCAGGCATATTTATTCCAAAAAAGAGACACGTCAAATGCAAACAGGATTATCAAAGTAAGGTTCGACATAAACAGAGAGCAAAAACAACACCAGTTTAGGATTTAGCAACCTTTTCAAGAACATAATAATAATAATAATAATAATAACAATACAGCAGCTTATTGCACTTGTACAAAAAAAAATAAAAAGGCAAAAATAGAATTCAAGCAATTCATGATAGACTTCTCCGACTATAAATAATGTAATAAGCTGCTACGTGGTCAGCAGGTGTTCGTCCAGGCCGTTAAAAAAAGCATTTTGATCCGACTGTTTGGTGTGAAAACCAGAAAACAAACTTCTCCACGCAGCTCTTTTTTTCTTTTTTAACTTACACGCTTTGAACGGCATGTATTCCAGACAAATCTTCCAGCCTCGTTAAAAAAAAAAAAAAAAAAAAATTCTTGTGATGAGTTGGGAGTTTGGCAATATACTCCCACCCCTTTCATATGCACCGCTCTGAAGAATGTCTACAACGCAGCGGCAGATGTCAGAACGGACCGAGGGGGGGGGACAGTTGGGGGAAAACGCAGGAATGCCACGGTCACGACAGGTCATGCTTGGACATTTAACATAATCCCTTCTGTCGCCTCGCCATGGGATAAATCAGGAGACGCACGGGGCGAGGAGGTAAAACGCCCGGAGAGCAACGTAGTGATGAGATTCACAGTAAGTGGGGAGGTACGGAGGCGACGGCGGCAGCTTTAGGAGGCCAGTCCCAAAAAGAAGCCGCCAACGAACCCGCTGGACAGGACGATGTTCCTCTTTATGAAATCTGTGGCCTGCATGAAAGGGGGGAATAAAAAAACAATAATCAGCTTAAAGAGTAGATCCGCTGAATCAAGAAACATTTTGCACCATTTCTTTCTGAGCGTTGACTGTAGCTGCTCTCGCATAACACTAGAGGGCACTGTTCTGCTTCTGATGTAGTCCTGACTGAGCGTCAGTAAGGCTTCGTGTTTTAACGTGGAGGGGGGGGCAAATCTAAAGGTAAGGCACGACCGACCTCAGCCAGACCGGGTTTACAAAACGAGCAAGAGGGTGAAAGAAAGAGCAAGCTTTGTTCCAGGTACCTTTACCTCCTCAATGAAAGTGTTTATCTCGGGAGCGGCTTTGTTCGCCTTCTTCTTCAGGTGCTTCTTTGCTTTGTTGACGTCCTTCTCCACTTTCTTCCAGTCCACCTGCACGTAACCGCTGTGGTTGGCGATCTGCGAGGAGAACCCATAGCCCAGTGTTGTTACTTTTGTCTATTTGAGTCCTAACGGGTTGGTGTTCCGGCTCAGACGGACGAACAGACCGACAAACGCACCGACAGATGGGAGGATAAAAAGCCGGATAGATGGTTGGGCTGACAGATTGATGGACGGATGAAATGACGGAGGGCTAGCGTGATTGACAGGCTGGATGGATGGATGGACAAACGGACAGAGGGATCGTCTCTGTGTTTCACGCCGCATCATGTTGGCAACATGAAAGAGAACAAAGTCCGTTCCATCCTCCCAAACCTGGATAATACATACATCTAATTCTCTACTTCAATACTTAAAATTTTCTTTTCTTTTTTTTTTTTTTTTTTTTTTTTTAATATGTGAAATATAACCCAGAATGCTTAAACAGACAAAGTAACAGACAGATATCAACGCCACGCCGCGTGAGGGCCCAGATGGCTCATGTCCGCCCGGCGCACAAAGCTCGCCTCTCTGCTGTCGAGGGAGGACCAGTCGAGCAGCAAGCTGTGCAGCCGGGCCTTCTTCACTCGTCAACGGAGCCGGCCAAACCTCACAGAGGACACGTCGACGCGCACACACACACATACACACACAAAGCCGTCGTGTCCAGGCTCCTACCTGTAAAAGAAGGAAGCCGCCACCGATGGCGGTCGCCGCTATCTTGCCAACTCTCTGGAAGACGTAGCCAGCACACCTGTGCAGGTTGAGAGACACGGCGCGTTGGTTCTCGAAAAGCAAGCGATAAAAAGTTCAGGGCCTTGCGGAAGCGTTCACACTCCTTGGAAGTTCCCATATTTTATCGTGTTACATGACATTTCTTCGGATTTGATTGGGATTTGGTGCAACGGGAAAACAGGGAAGTAGCCCGTGCTTTGGGTCGGTGAGTAAGAAAAGTCGATTTATGGAGCGCCTTTCACAGACGCAAAAGTTCTGTGCAGCGTAAATCTCATTTAAGGTATATTTAGTGTAAAAAAACAGCAAAAAAAAAAATCATGACATACAAGCGTGGCACAACAAAACGGTCAACACTAGGTCTGGACTTTGACTGGGCCGTTCTAACACGTGAACATGTTTCGATCCAAACCCTTAAACTTCAGCTCTGCCGGCAGATTTAGAGGCGCTCTCCAGTGGGAAGTTGTATTCAGCTCCATTAATGATATAGTTTTGCTACTGAATCGAAGGATAGCGTAGAGTTTAAAAACCTCAGCGTGTTCGTTTACGTGAGAACGGCTCACAAAACTGCGCCTCTCCATTAAGGGTTTATCGCAAGCTCATGGTTTGGTCGTATAAGGACGCCCTTCCTGTTCCACTCACTGCACACACATCACATCCCACAGGAGAAAGATCCCCGACCATTCAGAGCGGACGGGTTTAATACGATCGATGGGCTGAAACAAAATTAAAATGAATTGGTTATAAAAAAAGAAATAAGTGGATGAGGCCTGCTGCAGGCCGTTTTGTTTGTTTGTTTTGCCAGCAACTAGTAGCTGCTGTTCTGGCTCCAACACTGTTATGGAACTACGATAAAAAGGTATGAAACTCTCCACAACAAGCATATTTACCTAAATAAATACAACTACATTTAGGAAGGGTTTTGCAATGGGCCGGTCGTCAGCATCATTCATGTTTGATTGTCATAATAATGGTTTCACTGACGTGTAATATTACACTTCCACCATACGTTTATACATTTCTATAATTAATTCTATAATTAATTATAGAATTTGCATGTAAGCCATAAAGTTAAATTATGATCGCATCTGACTGACGAGTCCTCTGCATGGTGTGGGACTTTGTATCGCTGCATTTTATTTAAGGGTCCAAGAAGGAGGGGAGCAGAACATAAATACCCGCCACACTTTTCAGATTTCTATTCGCCAAGGTTTTTTTGGAAAGCACGCCTTCTCCTTCTTCCCACTGTAAAATCGCGCGCTACTTCACGTTTGCCCATCACGCGAGACTCCAATCAAAACCCCTTTTCGGTTGTAACATGGCAAAAATATGAACACGCTCCAGAGGTAGGAGCGCTTTGGCAAGGCACTGTGTGCAGTTCTGTTAAGTCGACTCGATCAGAAGAACAAACAGACAAAACGAAGTGACAGCGATGGCAAGAAACAACCTACCAGCCAGTCACCCCTCCCATCACGATCTGGGTAGCCACGGAATACTTCTCAGCGATCGGCCCGGAGCTGTTCCCGAACACCCGGCTCCACCACTGGTGCCTGCGGGCGTACTCTGTCAGGTCCACCACCTCATAGACCTCGTCTTCGCTGTCTGGCTCTTCCTGCCCTGCTGTGTTGACCGGAGGAAAATTCATATTTTAGCCTCTTAATGACCCTAAACCCAAGTGCTCGGTTTATAAATCAGTAATTATTGCCATCTATAACTCATCATAGCTAATGTTAGCTGGCTAACGCTGAATGGCTCATGATGGGACACCTACACCGGCTTTCTTTACTGTGTTTAAAAGACACGTCCTATTTTCAACATTAGGATTGTGTATAATAATCTAATAATATTCTATAATTGACAATTATTCCGACAAGAACGGCCGCTAACCTTCCCTCTGCTCCGCCGTCGCCATTTTGGAGACGCCAGTTATGTAACCAGGATGTTGACAACTCTAAGCCACGCCCACCCCATAACGGTTGCTACGTCACAATGAGAAACAAAAATCTGTCATTTCATTTATTTAAGAAACGAGCGGCCAGTTGTTGTTTTTTCTTCACCTAAAAATACTTTATAACCGAAATTATGTTTTTTGTTTGTTAATTAATGTTTATTTTATTTATTTATTTTTGGAAACACACGAGGACATAAAAACACAAGGCAAAAACTACTGGCCAAACCTCCTTAGAGGTCGGTTTGAAGAGCTTAATAGCCCGTGCCTACTAATTTTTACACGGAAAACAAAATTACTGACAAATGAGCAAGCAACACATAAATATTTAAATACATTCATGTAAATAATAATAAGGGCCAAAGCGTGCTGGCGAATGATGGATGGACAGCATGCCTTGTTGACTGGCCACAGCAATTAATTAATTAATAATTAACCCACCTTGTTGAAAGAAATGCCAGGAGCTGCACCCAAAGATGGTATGAATGAAATCATACACAATCCAAATATCTACTGATAACTGCAGGAAAAAATAAACAAGTCTCTATATGCCTTTATTCTCTGTGTCAGATGAAAATATGGACGAGCCAACAATAATCATAATGATGTGCATACTGATGACAAAACGGTGTATTAGTGTAATAATGATTTTAATGAGTTAATTAAAAAAAATTATATTATATATATACACACACACACACACACACACACACACACACACACACACACACACACACACAATAATAATGATCATAAAGTGGTTTCCTTGTGTAACGATGATAAAACTTAAAACTAATTGTTAAATCCATACTAATAGTAAATAAATAAATAAAATTATTGTGAATTTTTTTTTTTACTCTTGATGGGGAAAAAATAATTATTAATTTTCAGGCACAAATTTACATTTAAAGATGAAAAAATGGTATAGCAGCGAAGTCAAATGGTAGGAATCGGGCGCTGCTATTGGATGAAATGGGAGGAGAGGGCGTGGCCAGAGCGGCGCGTGGGTCGCTTGGGTTTCACAATTATAACAACTTTATCTTCGCGGCCGAAACGTATTTTACCGTGAAATACCCACACCTTTGATGCTGCGCTCTGTCACGTGCATCGCAACAACTGGATAATATCACTTTGGGATGAAAAATGTGAGGAGAGACCCGGAGAGCGCTTTTGTGCCCCCCCGACCGGATTTACTACACCGAATCGCATCTTCTCATCCCGGGGAAAAGTTTTTGATCATTTTGTTATCTTCGGCTTCCTTCCTTTGACTCGGCGGTGCAGAGCGTTCGTCCCATGCAGTCGTGCGGCGTCTCCCTCGCCGCCGCCGCCTGCGCCGCTGCTCGGAGTCTCGGCTCGGCTTCTTCTGCTGGTGATGAGGGAAAGAAAATGGCGGCGGGAAAAGCGAGTGAAACAGAGGAGGACTTTCCGACACTGACAGCCCAGGAGAGGGAGACTCTGGCCGGGATCGACAGGTCGGGAATTTCAACTCGGCGCACTCCCATTCACGCTCAGATCCGCAGAATTTAATCGCTTTTTCTCCGTCGCGCGTCGGAAACGTCCCCGAACCGCCCTGCAAGTGATACTGAGTCGCCTGTGTTGTCTTCTTGCTTTGCAGCTCACTGTTTGGATTTCAGAAGCTTCATGAAGATGGCGCCAGAACGAAGGCCCTGTTGATGAAGGTAGCTAAGTGCAGCTGAATGCATTGCATTGCCCCGGCCGCGCACTCATTTACACCGCCGATTTAAGCACACGAACCACGGTGCAGGGCTTTCACATTTCCTCCGGATCTAGCGGGCAAGGCCGAATGCAAGTGGCCCACTCTACAGGCACCAAGGCCAGTTAGCCGCAGCCCCGCTCTTAGCCTGTTAGCTCGGCTGCTCTCATCCGATGAGCGACCCTGCACCTGCGGGGTTCGCCTCATGCCTACCGGCTGGTTCACGCTAACCAGCCGGACCCCGCCGTTCTTCTTGCCTGACCCAGCTAGTTAGCGTTAGCATACGTTAGTTTGGGGGGGCAACCGCCCTTCCAAGGAGCTTATCTAGTGTGCACTTGTGCACCGCGTCGTTATGCTTTTTTTTTTCTCCCCCAGCACTGCAAACCTTTTAACTTTTAATAAGTAATTATCAGCTTTTATAGCCGTAAATGCCTCTCTCTAACATTAAGCAAATAAGTAATTTTTCCCTCCCCGGCTATGAAACACGGTGGGGATAATGTAACCACAGCAATAGACGTTTGTTTGGATAAGCCTAGATCGTATCAGAGCCCCTCAATTGGTCTCCTTTTTTAGCTTAGTTGGCTGTTCATGACGATAATGCATTTCTTTTATTTTGTTTAATTCAAACGTAAGAGTGTGTTAAGCAAGTAGGAACCAACTGACTCGCGTTCCGAGTGACGTTAATGGCTGGTTGCCTGTCCAAGATGGCGGAACGACACCGATAGCTTTACAATCAATTTCGTGGTAACGCTCAACTCGGGGGGGTGGTTTGCGTGTGGCCCGGCGGTGCGCCGGGTGTCCTGGCCGGGCTTTGGCGCATTGTGAATGCGCGTCCCTCTCCTCGGCCAAGATGGTGTCAGGGTCCTTTGTTTACAGTTGGGGCATGTGCTTCCACCGGTCCACCTGTACGCAGTGCAAATACAACAATGAGCTCGCCAAGACGACCTCCCGGCTGTGTGAACGTACGAGAAGTTCGTCCGAGGAAGGGGGTGGAAAAAACGGCGAAGGTGGAGCTGTTGACAAGCGATAGTTTTTGGGGAGGGAAGGCGTTCTATGAATTTGCTCGCTGGGTGGTGTGGGATACCTACTAGGAAGTGGAGCTGCTCCTTTGCCATTAGCGGGGCAACGGAGAGGCAGCGGTGCCATACCAGCGAATGCGCCAACTCTCGCGAGAGATGGGAAGCTATGAACGCGGTGGAGCGGTACAAAACGAGCTAATTGATATTTGGGGGGGGGGGCCGGGGGGAAATATCGCTCAACTTTTATGAAATTTGCATACCATTTTCAATTTGAGCCGAAAGCGCATTAAAACTACATTGATACCAAAATCCAGAGTTTATATGGAGTCTGGTTAAAATATGGAGTTTAATTAGTTTATCTGGTGGTTCTGAGGAGGGATTTGTATGAGTAGACTTCGCCTGTTTCGTTGTCTTTTGTGTTCATCCTTCCATCCTCATGCCCTAATTTCTTTCCCTCCTTGTATTTCCTTCTTCTTCTTCCTTTGTCTTTTCTTTCCTTCCTCGTGTCCTTCCTCCCTCCCTCCCCTTGTCTTTTCCTTCCTTATGTTCTTCCTTGTTTGTTTCCTTTTTTGGGGGGTGTAGCAATATGCACAAATTTCAGTTTCAGTCCACGCTTCAGCTGTCAAAAAATCACCACGTAGTTTGGGAATTTTACAATACAAACCCCGTTTTTTTATTCTAGTCAACAGTGTTCAAAGAATGTTATTTTTTGACAATCATGATTTTTATCGTTAAGTTGTGGCCGTTCCAAAAAAAAAATGGCCAAAATACAGTTAAATGGAGATTTCATTTTTTTAATCGCATAATAAAATTGATATGTAGTGATGAGATCCCCTAAATTGGGAGTTTTAAGGTTTTTTTTGAATACAGGTTATGGTTTAATTCATCATTGAAGTCCAGCTATGATCACTGGTGTGTGTGTTTGGGGGGGGGGGGGGCATTTGAATGCTGCAGGAGGCTTGGTTTGCATTATTTTCTCCATACCTGCTCTGTTTACATTCACCTTGGCTTAGTTTCAGGTGAGGTATGTTCAGTAGGGGTGAGCCTTTATCGTATCGTTTTATCGTTATCGCAAAAAAAAAAAAAAAATCTTGAATTCCCACTAGTGATGTCTGAAAACAGCCAATATTGTCAGGATTGTCATTTTTGGTATTTTCTTCACTCTTGGATTCTTTGAGAGCCGCAATAAAAAAAATGTAATTAAATGCAGTTACTTTGAGCAGTTTGGTGCTACATCACACTTCCTTCTGTATCTACTGTTCTGATTACACATATTTTGAGTTTTATTTCGTTATGTTACATTACATACATGTTATTAAGGACAGTATTTGTGTTTATTGCGCTAATTGACATGCAGTCACAGCCACACAGTTACCTGAAACAGACATTTATTTTTATCATTATCACAATAGTACCAGAATATATATAGAGACAGCATTTCAAGTCCATTTCGCCCACCCCTGATGATAAACGCAGATTGGTACCATGTTGCTGCTTAAACACGATGGCGTAAAGCTTTTGTTACCGTAGCTGAATAAGAAACTAAAGGACTGTAGTGAAAGCTAGGAGTCGTAAATGTATTCTTTGGTTTTAAGTTGGGCAGAAAAGCGTGGACTTCTGCACTTCGGGGCGTTAACATTTTACCCGTGTGGGCAATAAAAACGACGCTGGATTTCTTTCATGAGTGCTGAAACAAAAGGTTTAGGTGTGAATAGCTGTAGTGGCACCCATATTCCTTTTCTGTCCGTCATGCATTTTTCTGTGTCTTACACACTGTTCTTCCTTGTGCTCTTCCGTCCTTGTAATTCCTTCTACTTAATGTTGTTTTTCCCCGGTTAATGCATGCAGACTTTAGAAATATCTGCCATGAGTAGTGAACCATAGTGTACCTTCTACGCTTAACGTAAGGGGCGGACGACTGGGGAAACTTGAGACTTAACTATTGTATTTTTCGGACAATAAGTTGCACTTTTTTTCCCAATAGTTTGGCCAATCCTGCAACTTATATTCAGGTGTGACTTGTATATCAAATTTAAATGGTAGTTTATATTTACCAGCATGAACCAAGGAGTAAACATTACCGTCTACATCCACAAGAGGGCGCTCTAGGCTTGTGAAAACCATCCTGCTCTTGTACCATGTAAAAATTAATTGAAGCATTAACTTTTAGACAAAGACTGAACACGTTTGTATGTTGTTTCACTGTTTCAGTGTGCATTCACGCAACGGAGAGTTGCGTGGTGCAGCTCGAAGGACCCAGACCATAACAGAACCCTGTTATCGGGCTGTATGTGAAGCTAATAGCAGCTAGCGCTAGCTTACAGCTCTGTTGTCCATGCGGGTCACAACTTCACTGATGCACGTGAGCTTTATGTTGCTCTGAAACATCCGTGTCGTACCGTTAGCTTAGCACATAGCATCGTTATGTTCACGGTCTAATTTAAACATAATTTTGAGAACTTATGCTGAAATGCGCTGAATAAAGCCGTGCTGGATGGAGTGGCTAATTTACCCCATTCATCCTTCCAGGTAGGTTTCATATTATTCAGACGGTTTTTGACGCAGCTGTATAATTTAATAAATTGGTATACCAGATTAAATGTTAGTTTTGATTCTTGGATTGTATGAAATTAATGTGTAAATAAATGCGTACAGGCCGGTGCGATTTATGTTTTTTTCCTCTTTATGACACATTTTTTGACTGATGCAAGTTATGCTGGGCTGCGACTTATAGTCCGGAAAATACGGTACACACATGAAGGAATCCTGTTAGACTGATTAACTTTTAAACCATGTGTTTATATTTTGCTTTGCTGTATTACACGTTGATTTAAAAAATTGGCCAGTATTGGTCAGTATTTGCTTTTTGGCTTACTGATTGAGTCCTTGCTCATTCAGCAATAAAAAAAAGTCATTTTCACCACTTTCCTTGCTGTCTATACAACATTAGCTTCAGATTGAACTGGACCCGTTTTTAATTTAATTCAAATAAATGCAATAAATGTTCATGTTTGAAGAAGCATATAAAGGTTTTTTTTATATATAAATTATTAAGCGTGTTACTAAATAACAGATTTGAGCTAGGAAAATACTGAATAAAAAACTAAATGCTCAAAAAACATATGTCTGTATGTTTAAAAAAAAAAAGAAGGATGTGGTGGTCAGGTTTTGAAAGTAGTCGTTTACCGTTTAAAACTGGAAACCTTTAACTCAAGTTCCCAAAAGAATATATAAAAAGGGCAAAATTCTTAGTAAAATCTCTGACGAGTGCCACAAAATAATCAAGCAATATTTATGCTTGATGTCGTTTTAGTGGTTAGAATAAATCAGTTAATTAACCTGTAATACTTCTTTATTAAACCATAAGGTCCGGTTTATATTTAAAACGGGGAAAAGGGGACGTCCTTGTTTTCATTGTTCTTATAATGAAACAATTGAGTTGAATCAAGAAGTGAAGCTGTGAATGATGGGTAGTTCTTCCCTACACAGGGTGGGGTGGCATCAGGTCACTTTGATTTTTGTTATTAACTAGCAGTATATTTGTCTGATTTAATTAAAAAAGAAAAAAATCTACTCATCTTTTTAGGTAAATTTGACTCAACTAAACTACAGCATAGAGCCCAGTTCACAGAAATCAATGAAATGATAATGCGTATTTCACTCTGGCTGTTTAGAGCATTGTTCTGCCAGCTATTGCTGAGCACTGCTAGTCAGCTGGCTGAAGGAAGGTTGCTCCTTTTCTCTGGCAGTCTAGAAGGATGAAGTGGGCCAAATCCAAAAACAGAAACGTAGGGTCTTGTATTCCAACCCTGTGATCTAACCATGTAGCTGCAGATATTTGCTACATTGTTCTGCTGTTTTTAACAGCGTAGCTAAAATACATCAGTGCTTTTCAGCTGTGGGAATAATGATCTTTTTAAATAAAGATTAAAACGGCTCAGCGTTTTCAACATCACAATGGTCGGCCTCTGCAGATGAGTCCGGGTTCTAAAATTTCTTTAATCATAGATCCACCACACACTCACTCAAACCCCCTTTACTGCCAGTGGTTGACAAACGAGCCGCTAGTGCAGCAAAAACCCAGAAAGATTTTTTTAAAAATCTCTTTGTTGAACTATAACAGAACAGAACCCTGCGTTCTTAGCTCTGAAAGTTAAATTTTGTTCTCTGGTAGGGCTTATGTATACAGATCCTTCTCAATAAATGGGGATACCATCAATTATATGTTTTTCATTTTGAGTTTTTGGCTATTGTATACCAGGAAGCCTATTTTCAGTCTCTCTGAAAATTAGAATATGAAATAAGACAATAAAAAATAATTAATATTAAGTATTTTATTGTCTGAACTTGTTCTATTACTGCAGACATGTAAAGCACTCTGAACACTGCTGGATGGTTGGAAAGTGCTGTATAAATACACTCTGATTGACTTCATCCCTAAGGAAGCTAGCTGCCCAGGGTGATGCATTATAGCATAATTCATGGAAAGTTAGGTGGAAGGAAAACCCGTGATAACCCCAGGCTGGGGTTCAAACCCTGGTAGCACTGGTAGCTGGGAGTAATAATGACACTACAACCCGACTACATGCATATTACTCAAATGATGAAAAAAACATCTTGTTTAAAAAAAACCTTTTCAGTTTGATCAGAGAAGTTTTTTTTTTTTCTTGGAAGCAGCATCCTAAACCTTTTCTCTCTTCCATCTTATGTTGGAAGAGAGACCAGAAATTAATTGGTCTAGCTTGTTTGCTTTCCTTTTTTTTTTTTTTTTTTTTTCCCAACGCAACCAATTAAACAAGCAACCGCCATGGTCTGGTGTTACTGCTGCCACACATCTTCTTTTCAATATTTCTACATCTGACACTTTCATCTTTTAACCCAGTAGTTTTTACTTTTTTTTTTTTTTTTCTTCATCAGAAGCAGCAGCTTTTATTGTAGAGACAGACAAGAATCAAGGTTGTCTCCATGCGAAGCTCCAGTGTCCCTGGAAAGCGTCCCGTAGTTCCTGACCTCCTTTTGCTGCTTTTTCAGGCGCTGCATTCGGTGAATTTCCTTTATTTTGACATCTTAGGCTGGAGATTTGGGCTATGAATTTGGCTAATTAAGGCGTCATTTTTTTTTTTTTTTATTATTATTATTGTTATTTTTTATTATATATTCTCAGCCAAAAACAGCAATTTGCCAAATGCAATTTTTGGCCCCAAGATGAGGACAGTTTAAAAAAAAAAATCTTTGCCTTTTGGAGAACTGCAAGGTCTCTCGCTGATATAAAGATGGCGACTATTAAATGCACGCCACGATATTTATTACAGAAAAAAACGCAAAATGTAAAGTATTGGGTGTCAATGGTAAAAATGTCAAAACTTTCTGAAACTGTCGATCCTTCAAAAAAACTGTCTTAATTTTAATTTTTTTGTTGTAAATGAAACCAGATCGGGGGATTTGCAGTTTTAAAAAAATGTTAAAAAGGAAAGAAGTCTTTCAATTTACAGCAATAAAACTTTGAGTGCCGGTTTGGTATTTTTGATGAAATGTAGAGCTGGAAGCAAAAATGAGCCGTTTGAGTTTTCGACTGTTCTCCTGTTCACTTCCTCCCTCAGTTACGCAACTTCCCTAATGGTAGTGATATTGCTGCTGCTACATATGAACCAAAAACAATAAGGCGGGTAAAAAAGGTTTTATATAAATCTCATTTTAACTCAACATTTGGAAGTGTTTTTTTTTTTTTTTTCCTTTTGCCACTTAATTAATCCCAACCATGTTCCGTTTAAAAATAGAAATATTACCCATAATTCAGCCATTATGCATCCATTAAGGGAGCTGATGTCTTATGTAGATGAACTATCGAACAGCCGTCCTATCTGCTGTATAATTGTCATTTTCAGAAGATATTTAATATCCATCCAGACTCTCGGATCAAAATGATCCAATTCTTCAAGTCACAGGTGATTGCGTCAGAGTTTTTGCAGCCTGACTCGCCGCCGTCGCCGCTTCTGTGTACGACACGTGCCAAACCGTAAAGTTTTAAGTTTATTCTCGGCCCCCTAACCTCCCCCTCCCCCGCAGGCCGTCCGCTGCTACGATTCGCTCATCCTGAAAGCCGAGGGGAAGGTGGAGCCTGAAATCTTCTGCCAGCTCGGCCACTTCAACCTCCTCCTGGAGGATTATCCAAAAGGTGAGCCTTTCTTTCTCTTCGCAACATCCCCCGCCTCAGCATCCGTGTTTCGTAAGATCAGCATGTATGTGATAAAGTTCATTTCCATCATCCGCTCCATTCAAAAAAAGTGGAATTTAAATCAATACACGTGCAGCTTTTAGTTTTCTTGAAGTTGGAGGTTGGATCTTACTGGAAAGTTGAGTGGAAGGAAAAACTGGCGGGGGGAAATTGTGCAAGCAATAATAAAACGTCCTTCTTTTTTTTATATAGATGAAAGTACATTGTTCATTTTGTGTCCCTCTGCATATAATTAATTTGTTTAATCTACATTTTAACTTTTTAAGTGCATTCAGATTTATTTAGACGCATGTAAAAAAAAAAATGCACTGCCTGCTATGATCTGTTTGTTTTATTTCCAGCATTATCAGCATACCAGAGGTACTACAGTTTACAGTCAGACTACTGGAAGGTAAGGCTCGTGTGTTTCTGACACCTTTCTCTTTTCTTTTTTTTTCACACGCCCACGTCCACACAGCCCACATCTCCACTCCCTCCTTCACAGGAAGCCTTTCTGGTCTCATTTGGGTTAGATGTCAGCTCGCGATGCGGTTTCAGGTTTCGTGGCAGTCACTCTCTGAGCACCTGGTTGTAAAGTTGTGCGGTTAGACTAAATGTCAGTGTGAATAAACCTGTTGTTTTGTTTTGTCTTAAATAAGTCATGAACTTTACCAGGTAGCCACAAGGTTGTGCAACGAGCCGTCTCGGTGTTAACTGCAGACGTCTTCTGTAGTGTTTGACTCAGTTTAACCATGTGTTGTTTTCTTTGTGCTGTGCTTAATCACGTCTCTCCATCCTGTCCAGAATGCTGCGTTTCTGTACGGCCTCGGAATGGTCTACTTCCACTATAACGCCTTTCAGTGGTGAGTCCTACCTCTATTTGTCGCATTTCTGCAAATACAGCGTGCCAAGGGCCCTAAGGGGTTATATTAAACGTAGAAGGACGATGGGGATCAGGGTTAAGAGCCACCGACTCGGTGGATAGCGAGGAGTCAGATCAGCGTGAACTTTTCCCACATCATGTCGCGGTTAAACCGGAAGCTTCAAAGGTTTTAGTCTAATAATTGTGGATATTCAGTCTACCTGAGCGGTAGATCTCTGGCGCTCCTCCAGAGTGGGTCGCCTCTCTGGTCAGTGCTGATTAGGCAGGTGGCTTCATGTCAGGGTTGCAGATTTAGCCTGACCCTGCTTTAAGGCTACGTTCACACTGCAGCCTGAAGTGACCCAGTTCAGATTTTTTTTTTGCCCATATGCGACCTGGATCTGATCTTTTTATAACAGTCTGAACAACACAGATCAGATTTTTTCAAATGCGACCCAGGCCACTTGGACATGTGGTCCTGAATCTGATCTTTTCAAATGCGACCTGTGTCTGTACGGCCGGGTCGCATTTATCCAACCTGTACGTCACCGATACTCGACAAACGTCACTATTCTGCGTCCTGCTATGCAGAAGCAGGAAGAAAGACGACACCCATAGTGGACTACAATGAGAAGAGCAGTCAATGGAGGGAAAGCTCCGGTTAGAAAATAAATTAATGACCGCAAAATGCACGGCAGCATTATAATCCATGTTTACTTCCACAAACACTGAGGACGCTTGCTACGTGTGACGTCATCGCGTCCTCGAGTGCGCATGCGGGACACTTAGGTTGAACGCTTTCAGTTCACACAGGAGATCACATACAAGTCGCATATGTTTGGAAATGTGAACGACCACGCAAAAAAAATCAGATTTCACAAAAAAATCTGAATTGAGCATTAAGAGCTGCAGTGTGAACGTAGCCTAACTCAGTCTCCATCACGCCGCTGTAATGGATGTTATTTCCCTTCACTGCACATCGATGCTCCGTCTCACGTCGCCTCAGACTCCACGGCGTTGTTTCCTAGTAGAGTCGCATGCAGGTTAATCGCTTTCTAGTGAGCTCGGAGCTGCTGTTGAGGAGCCGCGTTTAGCATTCAGGTCCGCTGAACGTTGCCTTGAATCCTCCCCGCAGGGCGATCAAAGCATTCCAGGAGGTGCTGTACATTGATCCGGGGTTCTCCCGGGCCAAGGAGATCCACCTTCGCCTGGGCCTCATGTTCAAAGTCAACACAGATTACGAGTCGAGCCTAAAGGTGCGTAGAAAGCGACCGCGGCATCGTCCGTTAATGACTGTTTTTTATTTTTATTTTTTTTATTCTATTACTCATGTCTGTCTTTTTTGTTTTGTTCTTCTTACAGCATTTTCAGCTGGCTTTGATTGACTCCAACCCCTGCACTTTGTCCAAAGCTGAAAGTAAGGAATAAAGAAAAAAAAAACACGGTTTATTTTGAAGCTTTTGGTTTATTTACGGCGAGGTTTACGTGAAAATATCTCGTGTCTTCTACGCAAGACGTTGCACTGTCTAGTCAGAGAGCTGCCATGACTTAAAATGCTGCCGCTGTCATCCATCCTATCCCCCTCCCTCCCCTTCCCCTCGCCTCAGCACCTGTTACCTTGACGACGGCAACATCCCTTTTAGCCCAGCTTCTCTGTTGCCGTTTGCCTCGGCGCGTCCTCCCCTCCTCATCCCTGCTCTCGCACTCACTGAGACAGCAAATATCAAGGGCAGCCCCGATCTTCTCCCCTTCCCCTCCCCTCCCCCCCCTCCCCACTTTCTCTCCACAACTCCCTCTCTCCCCTCCATCTGCTGAGAGTCACTCAGGCAGCTTAGATCAGACACTGCAGCGCTCCAGACAAAGGAAGGTGCCGCCAGGATCACGGCTACCTGTCTGCTTTGTTGCACCTCACGCAGCGTCTCTTTTTTTTTTTTTTTTCCTTCTTCCTGTTATCGCTGCGCTGCTTTCCAAAGACTTTAGAGGACAATGAAGATTGCTAACTAAGAGATGGGGTGAGGGATGTTAAATTAACTTGTGCCTAACCCGTCTCTTCTTCTGTCGTTTTGCAGTTCAGTTCCACATCGCTCATCTGTATGAGATCCAGGTAAGTTTCTCTGACGCGTCTGAACTTGTGCGCCCGTCGTCCTTGGTCCCAAGGGTACAGGACTGTGTCGTTTTTTTTTTTTTATTTCTCTCCCCTTAAATTGGTCTTTTTGCTTGTAAATCGGCGGTAAAGGCTTCCCCTCGTCTTAGTGACCAAAATGTACGTAAGTGAGCCTCTCGATCGTGAGGGGAAAGCCCGGTTTTTCTCCTGTGTCTCAAACGAGGCGCTGATGAGTTGGGGGGGAGAGCTCGGGGTGCCTGGGTGGGCGGGGGGGAGAGGAGGGGAGCACAAGATTAGCCGATCATCGGGGGTTGCCACGGAAACAGCGAAGTCTGTCTGGCCTTGTTTGGTATGCCGGTGGCGTCTCGCTCCTGATGTGGGCTCCATGCGGAGGGTTACAGTAGCGACCAGCAGCGCGAGGCCGAGGTTTCTGATCCGTTTCACCAACATTCAGACACACAAGTGTGACTAAAGTAGGGCTGAACAATTAATCGCATTTTCAATATAATCGCGAGTTAAAAAACCGCAATTTCCAAATCGCAGAGTCTGCAATTTTTGGCTATGTAACAATTATGGAATCAGACGCGTCCTTTAGGTGTCAGTAAAATGTTTAAAGTGGGTTTGCCTCCACATGGAAGGGAAGAGAGTTGCAGCAGTGAGATAATCTAATTGTATTACTTGTTTTAGAGTTTGTATAATCATACAAAGCATTAAGTTCTGGTCAATCAGTTTAACACATAGAATTGCTTGTTGGTTGCACTTTATGTTCAACAAGGATTGATGTCCAAATCAACTAAAAACTGTTCTCTTGAATAATATTCTGATTAATAGAAACATTAAAAGTTCTTGTTTTAAATAGTCCTTGTTTACAAACGTCTTTATTTAGACGCCATTTTTGTTGCTTGTGGTTAACGCAGAGAAAAGTCAAAATTGCAATTTTGGTTGAAATATATCGTAGGCTGAATGCAATAATTTCTGCTCTGAGTTTAGATGCTGTGGGTCTTTTAGCACCTAATCTGGACAGCGAGGAAACAAAATGATTTGTTGTTTGTATATATTTAAAAAGACATGATAAATTAAACTGGGGAAAAGAAAATCCCATTAAATCGCAATATTAAGAAAAAAAATCGCAATTACATTATTTTCTAAAATCGTTCAGCCCTAAACTAAAGTAAGCAGGTCGTCGGGTGCTTTCCCATTCTTTTGTCGTTAAACGGAGCAGATATGCAGTACCCTATGGGAGTGGTGTAAACGTTTCCACAGTTTGTGGGGAAAAAATTGTTGTAGATCAGCTAGGGCTGGGCAATATATTGAGATTTAAAATATCGTTGTGTTTTTTTGAGATATATGATGAAACTACATCGTTTCCATCGAGATGGTCCTTCTTGCATTAGAATTACACTTCTATGTATTCCAGAAGGTGATTTATCAGCTGTTTTTCATATGCATTTATAGCTGATTGTTAAAAAAATTTGCCTGTGTGCATATGGGATAAAGCTTTGATGCCTTTTCATAATTACTTTATGAAAAGACAAACATATCGAGATAAATATCGTATGTTGGGATTCAGCCAAAAAAATATAGAGATGCCATTTTTGGTCTGTATCATCCAGCCCCAAGGGGCACACATTTGTGCTTGAAAACTGTGGTCTTTTGTATTTTGGCCATGACAGGGCAACACGTTTCAAAAGATGTACATAAAACATAGAAGGTTACGAGTAGGGCTGCGCAGTGTATGGTAAATGAATCGTAATCGCAAGATCAATGTTGCAAACCATGCTTGGAAGCTCAGTATTTTCTGTCTCTCATTTCAGAAAGTGAACCTTGTGTATAAATATAGATTAGTTGCACCTAGATGGAAATATTTCAGGCCTCTGTTTCACGTAATAGTAGCAACAGGTCGAGATATAAAGGAAGAGTTTGTTCCAGATAAGTGGAGGATAGGAACTAAATGCTGCTTTCTGGTTCTGGTTCTGCAGAGTAGACTGCAGCAAGAAGACCTGAGTGGTCTGGATGGCTTATCCACTGATAACAAGTCTGTGATGTATTTAGGTGCTAAGCCATTCAGGGATTTATAAACTAACAGAAGGATTTTAAAGTCTATTCTCTGAGATACAGGGAGCCAGTGTAAGGACTTTAGAACTGGGGTGATGTGCTCTACTTTCTTAGTCTTAGTGAGGACGCGGGCAGCAGCGTTCTGGATTAGCTGCAGCTGTCTGATCCACTTTTTAGGAAGTCCTGTGAAAACACCGTTGCAGTAATCAATTCTACTAAAAATAAACGCATGGATTAGTTTTTCCAGACCCTGCTGAGACATCAGTCATTTAATCCTAGAAATGTTCTTCAGGTGATAGAAAGCTGACCTTGTAAATGTCTTTAGATGCTTTTGAAGGTTCAGGTCTGAGTCCATCACTACACCCAGATTTCGGGCCTGATTAGTGGTTTTTAGCTGAAGCAGCTGAAGCTGTGTGCTAACTTCTGATCGTTCCTCTGTTTGTCCAAATATTATTACTTCAGTTTTGTTTTTATTCAATTGAAGAAATTTTGGCACATCCATGCATTGATTTCTTCTAGGCATTTACTCAGTGCTTGAACTGGTTCATAGTCACCTGGTGACATGGTGATGTAAAGCTGTGTGTCGTCTGCATAGTTATGGTAGCTGATGTTGTTGTTTTTTATTATCTGAGCTAGGGGGAGCATGTAGATATTGAAGAGGAGGGGACCCAGAATGGACCCTTGGGATGAGCTAGAGGACATGTATATATTTATATGCGCTGACTGTGGACGTGATAAAACCCAGCGGGCCAGAAACAGCAGGTCCTCTCCAAACCACTAACTAGTGGACTTCAAGCAGTGTGGATTCTCAGTCTCTCCACAATGCTTCCTGTAGACCATGTGTTGGATTCGTCAGTTCATCGTGCCTCTTGGTGCACCGACTCCAACCTCAGCCCGCTCTTTCCGAAGTTCCCCCAGCTTCCTGAATGAATTTTCCTTCCACTCAATTTTCTATGAACGCGCATGGATTCAGCACTCTGGACAAGCGGCGTCTTTAGCTACGACCTTTTGTGGCTCACCCTCGCTGCGGGCCGTCGCTTTCTCAAATGAGCGATGGCAGATATCGAACTTTTACACAATATTCAGATTTTCTGATTTGAACCCCTGTCGGCTAACTGCAACATGCATTCAAGGTCTTTCTTTTCAACAATCCCAAAGTAAAGGCATCTAAAAGGTGGAATGAGACAAAATCCCACTTTTTCTAATCTGGAGATCTTTACCTTTCTTTTGCAGAAGAGATACCGAGCTTCCAAGGAGGCGTATGAGACTCTCCTGCAGACAGAGGACCTGCCTGCACAGGTGAAGGCCACCACCTTGCAGCAGTTAGGTAAGCCTAGTTAGCGTGTGGCTGTGAAACCGAGCGACTCCGTCTCCCGTTAAAAAAACGACGTCTGAGGGCGCTCATTATTTCCCCCGTCAGGCTGGATGCATCACACGGTGGAGCAGCTGGGGGACAAAGCCAGCCGGGACAGTTATGCTATCCAGTGTCTGCAGAAATCTGTGGAAGCTGACCCCAACTCGGGACAGTCTTGGTACTTCCTTGGCAGGTACGCTGAAAATCAATGATATTCAATATTCAAAATGATAATGGAGGTGCTTTCAGGCTCCCTTTGTCTCACTGCGATGCTTTTCTATTTTTTTTTTTTTTTTTTTTTTTTTTTTTTAAACACGGCTCCTGCAGGTGCTACGCGAGTATTGGCAAAGTCCAGGATGCCTTTGTCTCTTATCGGCAATCCATAGATAAATCTGAGGCCAGCGCGGACACTTGGTGCTCTATAGGGTGAGTTTGCATTTACTGCAGTTTATCAGCCTAATTCGTTTCTTTATCAAGTTTGGTTTTTAAATTCTCATAGCCTCTAGCTCTAAAAGAGGAAACATTTTAGTTTTTCCTTTGTTCATTTTGTAATTCAGATTTTTTTTGTTTGTTTCCTCTATCCGTTCCCCCCTTATGTGCACGGCTCTGTGGCCTCCCCCCGCCTGTCCCCCCCCCCTCTCAGAGTGTTGTACCAGCAGCAGAACCAGCCGATGGACGCCCTGCAGGCCTACATCTGCGCCGTGCAGCTGGATCACAGCCACGCCGCGGCCTGGATGGACCTGGGCACGCTGTACGAGTCCTGCAACCAGCCGCACGACGCCATAAAGTGCTACATCAACGCCACGCGCAGCAAAGGCTGCACCAACACCGCCGCGTTAACCCACCGCATCAAATGTCTCCAGGTGGGTGGAAGGAGCGGTCGAGGGGGGGGCAGAGGGACGGTTTAAGGTGGATTTCTGTGAAACGACGCGATCTGCTGGTTCCTTTACCCGGGGCGGCTGCTTTGTGTGCCTCCGCTATGCAGAGACTGAGGCCAATGCATGCTGCAGACAGGAACATCAGTCTGATTTTTCCCCGGGAGTGAAATCTTTGGGTTCTTTCTGTACTACCATTTCCTCTCTTGTTTTTTTATTTCTTGTAGGACAAAGCTTAATTAATCCATATATTAATCTCAGGGAATGGGGCTAGAGGTTTTGTTTGTGCATGACATTCCTACGAACTAAATTAAACAGGAACCCTCTGTCCTTTCCCACCTGCCTGATGGCTTTGAAGAACCCAGTTATCTTTTTAGCAGTCAGAGCGGGCTTTAGAACGGGCCATACACCAAGTGTGCCGTCTCCCAACAAAATCCCCGTAAATTTTTTTCTGCCTAGTTCGAGATAAAAAGCAGACGGTGAGAATCGCGCTGGAAGTAAAAACAAAACAAAAAAAATTCAGGAAACGGCTGAAACTTCAGCCGCAGCTCGGGGATTCTTCAACTGTTTGCACTACAAAAACGGAACTAAAAATAAGTAAAAATTTCTTATAATTTGTGTATCTGTCCTTGATTTGAGCGGATAAATAAGATTATCTGCCAATGGAATAAGATTTTTACACTTAAAATAGGAACAATTCATCTCCATCATCTTACTTGAAGTGCAGGGTGTCTAATTATCTTATTTTAGGGGTCAAAATACTCATTCTACTGGCAGATAATACTATTTACCTGCTCAAATCTAGGACAAAAACACACATTTTAAGAGCATTTTACTTATTTTTAGGTCCGTTTTTGCAGTGTGTCGTATTTGAACAGCAGGAGTCTGACGCTGTTGAAAAAAAACAACACTTTTTTTATTCTCAGTTAAACCGTAAAACGGAGCTTTAAACTACAGCTTTATTTGTTTAGTTTGATTAGAACAATAGGTCTTTTTCTAAAATCAACAAACTTTAAACTTTCTGTGGCTAGATGCCTGCAAATATTATAAAAACAGCCGGAGACTCATTTAATGGGAGGGTGTGCATTTTATTTACAGCTGGGTTATTCCTGCTGTTTATTCATGTCCCTTTGTTCTGTTAACATCAGCAGGTTAACAGAACAACTATTACCTTTCAAATTTTGTTCAGGCCCGCAGCCGATGATGGTAATATCCATTTCAGCTATAAAATTACTGATCGCAAAGTCTCAGGCTTGAATTTGAGCTCAGGAAGCGAAGGTTAATTTTGGTTATTTGTCCGGTGATAACGAGGGAAACCAGAGAGGTGTAGCCTGGAGATCAAGCCAACCGGCACCCTCTGGAGAGATTTAAAAGCTCTCCGTCTCAAGCTCATCCGGACTGAAATCCAACACAGTCGGCCTCGTGACCGAAGCTTTCCTTTCGGACCCGTGTCGGTCCACTTGTGGCGGACGAAACAGTTGCACTCTCCCTCATTTGGCTCAGACACAGAGGAAAACACAACTGCAGCTAAGGCTAATTACCGTGGCTACGTACGCAGGCCGACGCACTGAAAGACTGAACCTAATTTGCAGAAATTGTGGCTAAAATCTAGCACTTGGATGGGCAGAGATACATTTGCGAGAGTTTCTGTTCGGGACTCGACGGCACAACGAAAAGACAAAAGCCCGGACTGCAGCAGACAAAGACCCAGACAGCCGAGGAACATAAAAGCCCCGCTCACCGGCTAACAAAACTCAGAAGCAAGCCCGTTCCAACCAGCTGGGGTTCTAGCAGTCCCTATATCCCATATATTCATCTTTATTTTGGTCCAAAGAGTGTCATTTGTTTTTACATGTGCATGAAGGAACGTCACATTTCCACCCCGTTTGCTAGCATATTACCACGCGGCATTAAGACAAGCCGACTGGGCTTGTTTTAATTGAGTCGTGACTTGTTGCTCCGTCATGTAAGCACTTTCTTGTGTGGTCAGTTCATGATGTTGGTGAAATGCCCGGTGTCCATGCAGCCAGAAGCCTTGAAAGACCTCCTATTTATATTTACCATTGCTCTGATCATTCCTTGTTTTGAGGTCATCACAACTATGTCCTTTTTTTTTTTCATTTATTTATTTTTCTTTTTATTTCTTTTTTTGTTTTTCACGTCGTTTTCCATTCCCCTAGGCTCAGTTGAGTAACCCCCAGCTCAGTAGCCTACAGGGTAAAAGTAAAATGCTCCCTCTTATTGAGGAGGCATGGAGCCTACCAATCCCAGCTGAGCTAACCTCCAGGCAGGGAGGCCTGAGCAGTGCACCGCAGCAGGTGAGAGACCAGATAGAGCAACTCGCACTTCCCCCTACCTTCCCCTTTCCCTCCCCCCCGCAACCCCCACCCCACCCTTCCTCCGTCTGCCCAGACACAGACACGCCTGCAGGTCGGCACAGGCACCGCTGTGCACTCCGATGGGTAACGCTTGGGCTCAGCGACGCCTACGTCACTATCTTTTTATTGGAGCACACATCTAAAGTAGCAAAACCGCTCAACATAATAACATCGATCAAGTTTCTGACGACGAGGTTTCCAGCCAAGTGTTACCCAGCCCTGCATCCCCTCTCTCCTCTGCAGCAGCCGCTCGCCTTCACCCGTCACGCTCAACTCCGGCAGAATGAAAACCCTAACAAAAGCCTTTTAATTCCTCCCTATTCACTTTCTCCTCCTTTTTTTTTTTATTTATCCTGGTCTAATCTAATGTGGCACCTAAAGCTCACGCCTCCATTCGGTTCGCTACCAATCCGCTGTTTGCTCTGGCTCTGCTGTAGGGCGGACTGGCACGGAGTTGCCTTTCTGAGGCGAGTGCAGCGCTCCGAAGGTTTTATTTGGCTTTTGAGCATGCTCCGGCGTGATCGGCGAGGTCGTGCTGATGTAGAGGGCCTTTCCGTTGACTCTGTCCATCATCCTCCTCTTCCTCTTTCAGTAGCTGACCTTAGATGCAACCGCAGCCACTCAGACTCCTAGCAATGCCCCCTAGTGTGTCATTGTAAATACAAGTCTTCGGCATAATAGCAGTAGATATCAGTAGCTCTGTTTGTGCGTGTCCATTGTTGTTGTTTTTAAAAGTTTTATACAAGGCCTTAATATAAAGTAGCCACACTGTTCAAACCTTTTCCAATTTTTTTTTTGCCACCATAGAAGCACAAACCTCCATTATAGTTTATTCGGATTTGATGTAACGAGCCCACACAAAGAAGTGTAGAGTTACCAAGATGAAGGAAGGTGATAAATGGTTCTCCAGCAGTAACGACTGCCTCTATAAATCTTCTTATCGTTTTCCAGCATGTCATTTAATCTCGGTATCAATCCAGCTGTTCTCTGAACGCCCCAGGGCTTTGTTTGAGAACATTGGTGAACAAACGTCACCATGAACACAGCTCAGGGAGATGTTTAAACCAAGGTCAGGTAAACCATAACCAAGCTAATATCTACTAAAACAGACATGGTGGGTGGGCAAGGAGAGCATAGTTTAGGTAAGCAGGCATTAGTTGCCATAAGAATTTCAGTTTGACACAGTTCTGCTTTTCTAGTGATGCTAAAAGCTAATGTTAGCTGGCTAATTAGCATGGCTTGGTTAGCTAGCACAAGCCAACTAGCTACTGACCGTTAGCATGTGGACTTTGTTTTTAAAAACCACGTTACCTTAACGGATATAGGTGGTGTCCCTTAGTTTCTGGCCCTTTCCAAATATCCGTCTGTCTATTTGGTTTAAAAAAAAAAAAAAAAAAAAAAAAAAAAAAAAAAAAAAAAAAAAAAAAAAAAAAAAAAAAAGGGAAATGGCGTGCGGTATAGTAGGACCCCAAAAGGGGGAGGGGCAACTGTGTTCCAAACTCCGCCCACTAAGGAGCTTTAGCTTGCATTTTACTAAAGTAGCATTGACCAGCTGGAGCTTTGCGACGCAAAGTGTTAATGTTTCAAACTGCGGTATGACCTGGCATTCAGTTTCAGGCCAATGCTTCGTCCCATAGTTACTCTGGATGAGCTGCAGCAACCTGCTGCTCAGGTGAGGGAATATCTAGACAGGGTAAATGCTAGTGGTGCGCTCATATCGATAAGTGGCAAGAAAAAAATAAATAAAACCGCAGCCTCTAAAATATTTGAAAAACATTTTCCTTCTACTTGACGATTGTCTGCTACTTTGTGTTTTGTCCATTACATAAAAGTCCAATAAAACCATTAAAGTTTGTGCTTGTAATGCGATCAAAAAGTGAGAAAAGGCAGAGGGGTGTGGATACTTGTGCAAGGCGCTGTAGCTCTGCTTATCCAGTAGCTGTGACTGTGGGAATGACCTTTTTATTTTTAATTTTTATATTTTTAAATGTTTGTCTGAATGATGAGATTTCAGTGAGTCTGATGTGGCTCCAGCCTGATTCTGACTTCATTTTATTTCAACTAGATTTAAAAATTTGGGCCACCGAAGCAAGAAATTCCAGTTTTTTTTTTTTTTTTTTTTTTTTTTAAAGCGAACGTAAATGGAGACAAAACTTACGAGGTGGTGATCGGTCAGAAGCCACATCTGACTCTTGGCTAGTTTTTTTTATCTCTTTTATTTATTTATTTATTTATTTGATCTCTTGATGCGTGAGATGCATCTTTTTGACCTTAGAGGTCGAGTCACGGCAGCTCGTTCCACGGCGTTGCCTCACAGCGCCGTAATTGAAGCCTGTAAATTTAGCTCCAGTGACTCCAAGGGAGGGGGAAAAAAATAATCCCCAAACAGTAGTGCTAAATTACCAACCAGGATTTAATTTTATTTCATTAATTTATTTTCTTTAAGCGCAAACACAAAATCACCGCATTGTTTCTCCCTTTCTCTCTTCTTTGTCATGTCTCCCACCCCCCCTGAACCCATCTTGTCCTGTTCTCTTATTGCCGCTTTACATCTTGATAACAACCCACCCATAATTTTTTATTTATTTTTTTTACCCTCCCATCATCTCATTTTCTTCTTTGCCTCAACTTTCTTTTTTTCTTCTTCTTCCCCTCGTTCCTCTCGCTCTCCTTCCATCCCCTCCTGTCCTCCTCTGATGCCCCCCCACCCCCCTCCTTCGGCTTCTCACGTTTGGTTTGCTTCACTTTTGCCCGCCCCACCGCTCCCCGTCCATTCCCTCCTCTCCAGGCCTGTAAGCCCAATCACAGTGCAGAGGGAGGGGGCTCAGGTCCGTCTCTACCCCCTCACGTGGGCTCGCTGGGCCAGGCGGAGGACCAGTCGTGCCCGGCCAAGAGGAGAAGAGCCGGCAGCCCCGCCAAGGTAAACGCACGGCAGCTTTGTGGCGTTTCAGCGGACGGCGCCAGCGTTACTTGTGTTGGAGTCATTGTATTCTCTCCCATCAGAACGACTCATGGCCCAGTAATCCACTGCAACAGCCAGCACCCAGCTGGTACCTCTCCCCACAGAAATTACAGGTCGGTGCTAGTTTTATACAACCCTGAGGGGGAGGGGGGGCAGTTCTGATTGGTTTAGTGACTTTAATGTCAAAGTAAGTTCTTGTGAGATACGATGGATCCTCTGAGTTCGGATCGCTTGACATATTCCCCTTTCTGCCGCCTGTTTTCTGTCTTAGATGCTGGAGCAGCTGCGCAGTAACCGCGCCAACCTGAAGCCCCCTCAGCTCCAGATGTTGGAGCAGCTGGAGGCTCAGCTCGCTGTGATGCAGCAGCACCAGGTAATGGGTTTCCCTCACATGCTGCCCATCCACTCAGACCGAATGTGAAGACGCACAACCTTTATTTCCTCCCTGTCCGATGAGAAATCAGAATAAATGTTTTTTTTTGGACAGGAGGACCGAAATTATTGGTGATTGCTTAAAAGCAGAATAATATGTTTTAGTCGTTTTTCTCTTTATGATCTCTTCAGAACCAGAGGTTACCTTTTGACTTGCTGGTGAAGATTTCTTTTCTTTATCGAACTGATAAAGGAAAGAAAGCATTCAGTGTGTTGGCTCCTATAGCGTGGAATCAGCTCCAGTCTGAGCTCAAGATGTCGGAAACTATTTCATTGGACTTATTTTGAGCGGCTCTTAAAGATAGACAACAAGCTTGTATGAAACCGATTCTCAAGATTCTCAGTCATCCAGGTCATGGTCAATCCAAAAAAAAAGTAAAAAACAAAGCAACTGGACTTGGTTTCCATAGTTGAAGACTACGGAGAGGAAGCGAAACGTCTTCAACTACGGAAAACAAGTCCAGTTACTTTGTTTTTTACTTTTTTTGGAATGACTTTTTACTTTATTTTTTTTTTAAACCTTATGCCTTGGGTCGAACTTCTCAGGTTGCCCCCGCCGCACTACATTTAGTTTACCAGCTTTTCCCATCTTTCTTCCAATAGTAGCATTTATTTTGCTTAAGTTTTAGCTTGATTTGGAAGACAGGAGGTTTTTAAGTTGAATTTGGTCTCCGAGGATCAGCAGCTTTGGTTTTGCTAAAGCTGGTGACCCTCTGACCGTCTCGTTTGAGGAGACATCTGTAAACATCTGGTTTCAGAGCTTTATGTTTTGTGTTTTTTTTTTTCCGTTTCCAGATGAGGCAAAATGCGTCAGGGGGTCAGCTTCGTCCCTCGCTCCCCAACGGCCCCACCGCCAACTCCCTCCCCTCGCCCAACCCCAGCCTCCACCCCACGCGGCCCCACCTGGGACCGCCCCGGCACCTTTGCCCGCCCCAGCCGCTGGCCAACGGGCCCGCGGGCTCCGGGCCCCACGGACACTCGGACCCCGCGGGCGACGGCAGCAACGGCAGAACTAATAATCAGCCCGGGCCGGCGGCCACAGGACCCAACGGAGACGTGCCTTACCCGCAAGCTGCCGGCAGCGGCAACGCAGCACTGCTACCTCACACCTGCACAAGCACGACGCCACAGGACGCCACGCCGCACCAGGCCCTGCACCTAAACTCCTCTCAGGTTAGACTCGCCCCCACGCCCGGGTTATCAGAACCGGGACGTCCCAAAGTAAAACGTCTTTCTTCTCTTCAGGGGCTTCAAAAGGAGTGTGTTTCACATGCGACAGGCTCAAACAGTGAGGGGACCCCCTCTCACGCTCAGACCCCCAACTCCGCCCCCCCTCTCCACCCCGCCAATCAGGTTGGACATTCCAGTGACGCCCCCTCGCCGCCGCCGCAGCAGACTCATAACCACCTCCCCTCCCCGCCGTCCCTCCCCCACTCCTCTACCTCAGGTGGTGCTGGACCCGCCGCGTCCGCTACCAAAGACGGCGAAGCTGTCGCCACGCCCCACGGCAGCGGGGGCTCAGACGCCAAGGCGCACGCGCCGCCCCCCGCCGCCGAGGGCGACCCGGCGCCGGCGGAGAGGCTAGCCAATCACGTCCACTCCGGGGACGGCGACAAGGCGGCGGAAGGTGGTGCTAAGCAAAGCCTTAACGCAGACAATCCCAGCCTATCCTCGCTGCTGGCGGTGGAAAAGGGCCCCGAGGAGAGCGAGGCGCCGGCAGAGGGGGCCGCACCCACGACGGCGCCGGAGTCCCAAAAGAAGGTCAACAACATCCACCCGGCCGCTCTGCCCCCCGCGACCCACCCTCAGGGCAGCTCGGCCGCCTCCTCGCCCATCTCCGCCATATCCACAGCAACGCCGTCGCCCAAATCCTCCGAACACACCCAGACGGGCGGCCAGAGCCCCCCCAACGCCAACGCCGCCGCCACGTCCACCGCCCGTCATGCCGTCAACGGCAACGGCAAAGGCGGCATCTCCGAGGACTCTCAAAGCCCGCTTAAGGCCGAGCCTCCCAGCCTCACGGGTCTCATAGCGACGCCGCCGCACGGACACAGCTCGTCGTCCTCGTCGTCTTCGTCGTCCTCGATCTCCATCTATCCCAGCTCCACCGACGTGCTGAAGGCCTGCAGGTGAGACGGCGTCTGCGCTCCCATTACACGCGGCGCCGCAGGTGAACTCTGGCTGGAAGCTAAGCACAGCCAGGGTTGGTGGATGCATCTCTGGCCTGACGTGCTTGGAAATCTATAAAATCTGAATTTAGCGTTGTCCAGTTCTAGAAAAGTTTAGCTATTTGACAAAAAGTTAATGTTTTTTTTCAATATTATTAATGTCTGGCTCAAAACTGTAAAATTAGCTTTTCTAAAGCATCATTTACTACAAAAAAAGTGCATTAACATCCAGATCAGCTTTATTAATCAGATAAATGTTTCTCAAAATGTCCGAGCGAGTCAAACTGAGTGCAGCGAGCATGTTTGAGCTCGTTTGAAGACGTTATCGCAACAAAATGAGCTCAAGATGCTTGTCGAACTTATGTCACAGTGAGACGAAGATAATATGATAATGAGCTTATTTGGACAAAAATTTAGAATTTATGACGGGACAAATGGTCCTTCATCCGCATTGGATCAAGATTGAATGAGAAAATGAAATTATTGCTGCAGAACAAGTTCGAAATCCTTTTGTTTTTTAAGCGAAAGTTGATCTAAGATGATGATGACTATACTGTCATCGCCACATAACGTATTAAAAAAAAGAAAAGCTTTGTTGTCTTTAAGCAATAAAATGATGATCAGACTTTAATGGCAACTAGATTATCTCCAGATACCAACGTGGACGCTTTGTTTTTGGATAACTTCATAGAGAAAGAAGCCCTTGACACGATTTTAATGCTCGAAAACGCACTGTTGCTGAACTCTTTAAAAAAAAAAAACATGTGAATGAAGTGAGATTAAACATGTATAGGAACATGGATCAGCAGGAAGAATGCAACCAAACAAACAAAAAGTGAAACTGGGCAGAGATGGTGAGTGAATAGCAGGAGGCGCTTTGTTTGGAGCACGTCTCCTCCTAGTGGCGGCGCAGTGTAAGCGCAGCTCGGCGGGCAGCCTCTTACGTAACGCTTTTACAGCAGCCAAGGCCGCTGGGCTGCTTGTTGCCATGCAAATATCACTCAGATCAATGGATTCCTCTGACTGCTTGCTTAGGTCTTTATTTTTTTCCTTTTATCTCATTAAAAATATATATATATTTTCCAAAGCAAAGCCACGATTCTTCCTTTCTGTTGTCTGATTTTTCGGGGTGTTTTTTTTGCCGTGTACTTGCAGAAACCTCGGGAAGAACGGGCTTTCCAACAGCAGCATCCTTCTGGATAAGTGCCCCCCGCCCCGGCTGCCACCCCCGCCCTCACCAGCCCTGCCCAAAGACAAGCTCAACCCTCCCACTCCCAGCATCTATGTGAGCAGCTTTTTTTATTATTATCAGTGAAAATGCTCTTATTGTTTTCCTGTTTTTCTTTATTATTATTATTCCGTCGGTTTTACCTACTCCTGCATACTTCAACCGATTTTAACAATTATGGTATCAAAATGTTCGGCTCGTTCCTGGAATGACTGCTATATCTCATGGTTATGCTAACTTTTACACTTTTTAAGAGATTTCACTTTTTGTGCTATTTTTATATATTTTTTTACTGTTCCCATTGAAATCAATGCAAATTTATACAAATTCTTCTAATTGTTCTAATTTAAAAAAAATTTTTAATTCTTCAAATTTTTCAAATTCTTCATATTTTTCACATTGCTTCACATTTTTTCACATTCTTCAAATTCCTTCAAATTTTTTAAACTCCTTCAAATTTTTCTAATACCTTCCAATTTTCTAATTCTTTGCATTCTTCTTTGTTCTAATTCTTAATTTTTTTTTAAATTCTTCATTTTTTTCAAATTCGTCAAATCTGATTTCAATGTTTTTCAGCTACTTTTTCTCTTCTGCATGGATCTTCTGCATCTTCTGCTCAAATCATTCTGCAGATTAGCATTCTCACTCGCTGTTACGCAGGAACAGCTTTTTCTAGTTATTATTATTATTATTATTATTATTATTATTATTATTATTCATGTGCTGATTGCTCTGGATCAGAAAGCTTCAAATGTTTTGGGTAAAATTGCTGCGTTCCAGCTGGAGAACAAGAGGGACGCCTTTTTCCCCCCGCTGCACCAGTTCTGCACAAACCCCTCCAACCCGGTCACCGTCATCCGAGGCCTGGCCGGAGCGCTCAAACTGGGTAAGCGTCTCCTCTCCTAGCCGCCTTGCGCGGCGGCGGGTCCCACGCTGACGCCCTGGCTTTTCGTCCCCTCCAGACCTCGGCTTGTTCTCCACCAAGACGCTGGTGGAGGCGAACCCTGAGCACCCGGTGGAGGTCTGGACTCAGCTGCTGCAGCCGGCGGACGAGAACTGGGACCTGAGCGGCACCAAGAAGATGTGGCGCTGCGAGAGCACGCGCGCTCACACCACCATCGCCAAATACGCCCAGTACCAGGCCGCCTCCTTCCAGGAGTCGCTGCGGGTCGGTGCTGCTTTTGCTTCTCTCTGTAGCGGCGGAGGGGAGGAGCGCTGCTTGCTAACGCTGTCCTGATGGCTTGGTTTCAGGAGGAGAACGAAAAGAAGGCACTGAAGGAACCTTTGGACACGGAGCCATCGTCTGCGGAGAGGTATTTGACAAAACAGCGCTTATGTTTATAATGTATGTTTATCTGTCTGCGTCCTGCTAAATAAGTGTTTGTTTTTTTGTTAAGTGCGACACGAAAACGAAGAGGGCCCTTAAAACACATCAAATTCGGGACCAACATCGACGTCTCCGACGAAAGGAAGTGAGTTTGGCCTTAATCCGTCTGCTCTTCTGTAACCCAGCCGCCGCTTTCAGTCTAAAGCAGCTGACCTGTGCTCTGCTGCGCCCCCGCCAGGTGGAAGCAGCAGCTGCAGGAGCTCAGCAAGCTGCCGGCCTTCGCGCGGGTGGTGTCGGCGGGCAACCTGCTGAGCCACGTGGGCCACACCATCCTGGGCATGAACACGGTGCAGCTGTACATGAAGGTGCCCGGCAGCAGGATCCCGGGCCACCAGGAGCACAACAACTTCTGCGCCGTCAACATCAACATCGGGCCCGGCGACTGCGAGTGGTTCGCCGTGCCCGAGGCCTACTGGGGCGTGATGAGCAACTTCTGCGAGAAGTAAGACGGGCTCGTCTCTCATCCAGATCGTTTTTTTTTCTTCTTCTTGCGTCGGCGTACGGGTAAACGCGGCGCTCTTCCCCCGCAGGAACAACATCAACTTCCTGATGGGCTCGTGGTGGCCCAACCTGGAGGACCTGTACGAGGCCGACGTGCCGGTCTACCGCTTCATCCAGCGTCCGGGCGACCTGGTGTGGCTCAACACGGGCACCATCCACTGGGTGCAGGCCATCGGCTGGTGCAACAACATCGGCTGGAACGTGGGACCCCTCACCGGTACGTCCAGCTCCACTTTTACCCGCCGTTCACTGCTGCTGCTGCTGGAGTCGCAGCTTTTGACCCCGGCTGTCGTTTTTCAGCCCACCAGTACAAGCTGGCCGTGGAGCGCTACGAGTGGAACAAGCTCCAGAGCGTCAAGTCCATGGTTCCCATGGTGCACCTCTCCTGGAACATGGCGCGGAACATCAAAGTGTCCGACCACAAGCTGTTTGAGATGATCAAGTAAGCCGCCAGGGTTTTTTTTTTGGGGGGGAGGTTGTACGCTGACGTTGTTGGGGTGCTAACCCTAACGCCGGGCCGTTGTCTTGTCGCAGGTACTGCCTGCTGCGGACGCTGAAGCAGTGCCAGTGGGTGAAGGAGGCCCTGACGTCGGCCGGGAAGGAGACGGTTCTGAAGCCGAGGTCCAGGGACGAGCCGGCACACTACTGCACCATCTGCGAGGCGAGTAAACCCAAGAGAAAAGTCCCAGTTCCTTCAGATTTATTTTATTCTGCTCACTTCTTTATTTGTATCCATGCAAACATTTATAAACCCGGACATAAAACATCCATAACAAAAAAAAAAAAAAAAAAAACAGGAACGTCGTCACACATCCGACGTCTCAGGACACCTTCAGGACTTTTCTTTTTTATATATATATATATATATATATATATATATATATATAATATATATATATATATATATAGATATATAGATATATATATATAGAGATATAGATATATATATATATATATCTCTATATATATATACTATCTATCTATCTATATATCTATCGATCTATCTATATCTATATATATCTATATATCTAGCTATCTATCTATATCTAGCTATATATCGCTATCTCGCTCTATCGATCTATCTCTCTCGATCTCTCTATCTATATATCTAGCTATCTATCTCTCTATATCTATCTCTATAGCTTCTAGATCTATGGATATAGCTCTCGATATCTCTGGCTCTCGATCTATATCTCTCTCGATATATCTATATATATCTCTATCTCGCTCCTCTCCTTTGTTTTCTTGCGCCTCCGTGCTCCATTGTCTACTTTCCCTTCCCCGCCCCCTGCTCCTCCTCTTTCTCTTTTCCCCCCTCCTCCCCCGCACCTTTCACCCCCAATCCAGCAAGAGTAAATAATTGAAGGTAATACAAAAATAAACAACCAGAAACCCGATTAGTTCAGAGTCAGGCAGGACAGGTTGGACCCATGTTCACCATACCCAGAACGGAGGAGGTGCCTTTTTATTTAATTATTTATTTATGTTTATTATTATTATTCTTTTTTTTTATTATTTTTTTTTTGGTTCTCTACCAGGAAACCAACCCGTCTGGGGATATTTGATACACGTTTACAACAAATCTGGACTGTAGTGTGGAGAAAAACAAACAAACACTGAAATATTAACAATTATGGCTCCCTCCCCTCCCCCCCCCTGAAACCATATAAAAACAGCAGGTGGAGGAACATTCAGGCACTGGGGATAAAAAAAAAGACAGAATGAGAAGATTGGAGATGAAAATAACTAAAAAAAAAGAATCTAAACTAATTTTTTTTCTCCCTTTTTTCTTTTTCTTTCTTTTCTCTTTTTTTCTTTTTCTCTTTTTTTCCTTTTCTTTCCTTTTTTTTCTCTTTTTTTTTAACTAATGATTAAGTGACAGACAGACCGAGGTTCAAAATGTCTGATTATTTCTTTTTTCCCCTTCAGATTTAATGAGAAAATCTGCAAATTGCTAGCTAAAAACGTTACTGCTATAAAAAAAATACATTTGGAAATGTTGTGCAATTAGCCGCCGCACTGATGTAGGACGGCACCCAGACTAATTTGCCTCCAATTAAAAGCTCAGCTAATGGCTTTAACTAGAACAAAGGCGCTTTCAGCCGCTAAACCATCGCCGTGGTCGCTCCTCTTTAACGGCCGTCTGTAAAATGTGCGCCGCCGTCCGCAGGTGGAAGTCTTCAACCTGCTGTTCGTGCGCCGCGAGCACCTGTCCAACAAGCAGTGCCTGGTCCACTGCCAAGACTGCGCCCGGAAAGGCAGCGCCCGGCTCGACGACTTCATGGTGCTGGAGCAGTACAGGATGGAGGACCTGATGCAGGTCTACGACCACTTCACATTAGTAAGTGGTCCCGCTTAGAGGGTCCTGGACCGCAGGGGCACGGAAAACGACGGGAGATGAAGGGTTGGTCATTATCGCAGGGTCAGCTCACGTGTCAGTAGTTGCTTAAATGAGGAAATCACAGAAGCTCTTTAGGACTGTATTCTGGGAAGGATTCATGGCTTGGTGGCAGGAAAAGCCTTCAGATTGTCCCAGTATCTCATAATGCTTTTAGTGGGGAAACCGGCCCGTAGCACCACAGGTCCTCCACCGTGCTCCACAGTGGGCAGGAGTTGTTTTTTTTTTTTTAGGTTTTGCCGGGGAAAGATTAGTCTTGGTTTTAGCATGCAGTTGCAGTAAAATTTTCGCTGACTCGACATGTTGACATTGTGTGAAGTTATGGCAGAAAAGGCCCTTTCCTGACGCGGGGAATGACACGTGTGCCTTATTTAAATGTTCGCCTGTCTTGCCCATTTTGGAGAGTGTCTAAGGGAGGGGCCTGCAACCTTTACAGTCTAAAGAGCCATTTTGCCTACAGTCCACTTGAATTAAATTCGTTCAGAGCCGCAAATGTTGCCTTGTCTTTTGACAAAAGACAAGTTATAATTTTTTATAAAGATCTACTGTAGGAAAATGTTATCATTAAAGAAACGCCATTTTATGACTATGTTGGTTTAAAAAAAAGAGGATGGATGGGATGGTGATATTCGTGGATAATGTTGTAAAAAAAATCAAACTTTTGATTTAAAATTAAATATTACTGGCACTTTTAGCATCATTCTGTTGTGAAAATTAAAAGCAATTAGAAAAAAAACTGCTAAAACCTGCATTTATTATCATTCTTATATTTAAATACCATAATAAAAATATTAATTTGTAGCCAAAGTTGTTAAGAGCCACTGTGGAAGGTCCAAAGAGCCACTTGCGGCTCCAGAGCCACAGGTTGCAGACCCCTGGTCTAAGGGAAACAGGCTTCTATCGTATTCAGACATCCGTCATCATGTTTTATTCTTCTTATTATTGCTGGTAGTATTTTAATTTTAAAGGTTGGGTTAGTTTTATCCCTTCGACATGAAGTAAAAGGTGACTTTGTTTTCTGTGTTTCCAGTATTGAGATCCCAGTAAAACGGGCGTGTGTTGCTTCAGAGTTTCTAGACACACTAATTGACATTTAAAATATCTTATTTGTTAAATGTATTTGGTTTTTTTTACACTAAATAAAGGGGACCTGTGCCAAAGGTTGATTATGCTGAGCTGAATTGATTACACAGCTTTAACAGAGGTGGCGATATTTATGTAGCTGGCCCTATTTGGACTTTAAGCGACAGGATATTTAGTAATTTTTTTTTTTTAGTGGCGCTGATCAACCCGAGACGTTTCTACAGTTTATCTCTGCAGCGTTTTTAACCGACTGAACCCGTGTCGTTGTCTCTCCCCAGGCCCCTCCTCTTCATTCATCTTCATCTTGACATTAGGCCTCTCTCTCTCTCTCTCTCTCTTTCTCCTCTTCTGCTCTGGAGCCACGAAGCCCGGCCCGCAGACCCGTGTTCTCAGAGACCGAATAAAAGAACAGCCAAACGTAAACGGACCCATTTCTGATATTCAGGAAAGCTAAGGCCGTCTCCCCACCACCCCCCTCCCCCCGCGCACCGCCATCAACCCTCACCACCGCCCCCTCCGTCACGGTCGCCCTCCATCGCAACGGCTTGAGGCTGAGGCGGCCGAGTGTGTCTGTCTATGCAACCCTGTTTGAAGCCAGAAGGGGGCGCCACCTGGCCTGACAACAGGACTTTTTTTCTTTTTCTCTCCACCCCTTTCTTCTAAAGACAATGGTTTTAATGTTTTACTGGAGGACTTAATCAAATACGGTTGGGAGCGAAGAGGCGAGGGATTTTTAAAGCGTGGTAAAAAATGTTTTTGTAGATACTTGTTAACCGTCACAACTGGCAACACCCACCGTAAAAAGACTACTGACTCGACTCCCTCTCTTGTCTTTCTTTATTTTTATTTTTTTTATCCTGGTAACAGGATGAAATGTTGGCTTTGATTTGTGAAACTGCCCCATGTTTTCTTCTCCCTCCTCCCTCTTCTAAGGAGCACTAGCCTAACCGGTCTTTTATTATTTTATTTTTTTTAAATGGTAGATAAGTCGTTTTTTAAGACTCTCTGGACAGCAAAATCTCCCAAAAAAAAATTGTAATGTGAAGAGTTGAGGTCATTTTTTTTTTCTTCTTCTTCTTCCGTTTTAACTGCTTTTTATGTTTGTCTTGTTCTTTTCCAATTTTTTGTTTTTTTTGTTTTTCTTAGTTAAAAAAAAAAAAAGCTTAATGAAAAAACAAAACAAAAAAAAATACGTACTAGCCAAGTCACAAAGAAAATGGGTTGCACATAGACTTACGGAAGTTTAATTTGTGATTTCTGTTTTTATGTTTCTAATCTTGATGTAAATTTACACTATTTATAAATACATATTTATTGCTTGAAAATATTTGTCGATGGAATGCGGTTATTCCCCCCCCCCCCCCCCCAGAATACCTGCCATTACATTCGAAGGAGTTTTGTCATTTTAACACAACTCCTTTTACATTTTCTATATATATATAAATATAAATAAATATATATATATATAAATAAAGTTGCTTAGCAAGTATTGTACAGAAACAGACATTTAAAATTGTTTTATTGTTTGAAGAATGTTTTATGAGTCAATAAACACAAAGTTGTCAATTTATCCGAGGTTTTTTCTTCTTCTTCTCCCATGTCTTCATGTGAAAGTTGAGTTTAAAGTAAAAACGACGTAGGCATCGAGCGCAGGCCTGAAACCCAGCAGACAATGTAGCTGTAGACGGACACACACAGGATCCTACACTGTATGCCAGGTCCAGAACTCGTCCAAACCCCATCCTTCCCCCCCATCCCCCTACGGCGAGCTTGGTAATCAAAAACGACGGGAGATTCTGGGACTGGCTCGGTTATCAGCAGAGACCCAGTAGCCAGATGTAGCTGCTGCCAGCCCCACAGGATCTACACTGACTACTGAGCAAACGCTGGCCACCCGGGGGACGGCGTCGAGCTGCGACCGCCGCTGACGTAACTCCCTGTGAGATGCAGCTTGTAATGATGCAAAAAAAAAAAAAAAAAACACAATTTCAGCCAGATTTTCCTTACAGAAACCATCACAATGTTGTGAATACAGATTTTTTTTTTTTAAAAGAAAAACATGGTTTTAAACAATTCAGCACCCAGACACCCTTTTCCTACTTGCACCTTCACCTCTAAATGTCCTGCCAATTTCCTTTTGTCGGCAACAAGCATGAAAAAGTCATTTACTGGTGTCGGCTCTTCAGGTGAGGGTGATGCGGATCTTATTTCACACTTCCTGCAACAACCCCGGAGGAGGATATTGTTTTTTTTTTTGTTTTTTTTATTGCGTTGATTGTTAAAGCAATCTGAGCGAGCTCCAGACTTAATATGTAGCACTATGCAGACTTGGCATAAATAGTAAATAAGTGTATTTGGTCGATGCTGTCCTTGCTTTAATGAAGGGGCGTCTCTCCATAATTAAACTAGACTTCGTTTGAGGCATTCCTGGTGAGGAGGAAGGTGTCAGGCTGTTCTGAATTCGCGCGATTGCCCGACGCACCTCTGAGGCCCCAGTTTGATACAGGAAGAAATGCACCAAACAGCCGCCATGTCTCGTTTCTTCCAATTTCAATCAGGCACTCCACGACACGAGCCTGCAAATGTATTTTTCTTACAAACGTGGCACCATTAAGGGGGAAATGGACCCAACGTTTCCAACATTTATAAGGTTTCTCAGCGAGCGGCGCTCTTACAATAAAGAAATGAGCAACTAAACGTAAATTTCCTGCTGGCGGCGTGTGCTTTTTTCCGTTGTCATTCTTTTTTTTTTTTGTTTGTTTGTTTAATAAGCTAATTATTCAACACAAAACTAACAAAAACACTTTAAAAAAAATTAAGAATTGTCACCACATCTCATAAATTAGCATTTCAAGCTAGGGATAAATTGTACATTCGCCCTGTCTGAGCTCATAGGCTGGGTTATCTGATGCATTTCGTTGGAAGGAAATGGCCAAGAAACTGGACAGTCACCAAATTAGACAAAAAAAAAACATCTGGTTGAGCAACAGACAAAACAAAAACCAAATCTGAACGAGCTGCAAAGCTCTAACGGCACAGACTGACCCCTATCTGAGCATTCAACAACTTCAAGCCTCCACAAAGCTGGACTTCATGTCCGAGTGGCAAGAAAGGGGCTATTCTTTAAAGGGGAAAACCCCCGAAAGAATCCACCCACAGACAGGCAGGCAGGACACAAAGATGTGGAAAGTTATACCAGGGCCAAATTAGATAAAAGCTAAACCATGCAAAGGGTTACCCTACAAACACCGTCTGCATAGTGAAGCACGGCAGTGGAGTATCATGCTGTGGGATGGTCAGAATGGACGAAAGTGCAAAAAAAGAAAACTCTCAGAGTGAGTTTATGTATAAATTTAAGTGGCACTTCAACATGAAGAATTTATTAACCATTATTGACTGGGAATCATAACCTGGAGAAAATTAATTTAAGAAGACGTTTGTTATATAGGGCTCTGTGCCCGGGGCGGCATGCTGCCCGGGGTGGAGAATTATACAAAATAAGTTGTGTTTTATATATATATTATTCCTGCGCGTCCAGTCAGTGGGGAGCAGCGCCCCCTGGTGTTTTGCACTGCAGGAAGTACAACTGTGCACCCCTGCTGACTAATGATGCTCAACTTGACGTCTGATTAAACTACGGTTTTGCTTTATTATTATTATTAGCAAAACATCCTTAGTTTAAAATCCTAAATAGCTACAGGTCATCTCTGAAACTTGCTGCAAAATTCTTATGCGATCCGATAAGTTAGATGATGAATAGACTGGGTTTTTTTCCCCAGAGTAATATTTTTCGCTGAGGAGTGGCGGTGGGCGTACAGAAGGAGGGGCTCGCTCAGAGAAGCGCCAGTGGATGCTCGCATCACTCATTACATAGAAAGAAAGAAAAAAAAAAAACATGCAAAGACCCAGAAGTACAAATGCTAAAAAGGAGCACTTTTTTTTTTCTTCTTTACTTTTCGGCGTTTAAAAGATTTGCTCCAAAACAAGATGGCCGTCCAGATGTTGACTGTGACAGCCGTAGACGAATGCCTCAGACGTCCATCGCCTCTCCTGGAGAGTCAGTCTCCTGTCCTGAAAAAGAGGGAAGGGAAACATTAAGGTTGGACTTTTGACGGTATAACTGCAAACACGAGTAAAAAAAAAAATAATAATTATATAAAACATTTAAATCAGCTGAAGGTTGCTCGTACTTTTTTTTTTTTTTTTTTTTTTTTTTCCTTTTCCGCCCACCGTCGTTTTTCATTCTGGTGGAAACTCACGGGAACAAAAAGCGAGTGTGGGCTGAGAAAACTGGTGATTTCTAGGAAACGAGGTGGCAGCTTTTTTAACGTGAACGTCAGTTAAAGAAGACGAGGGCTTCCTGTCGGTTGTCTGTAACAACAAAGGCAGGAAACTTCACGTTTTTTTTCCTCTCTCTCTCTCTCTTTCTCTCTCTCTCTCTCTGCTATACAGTGACAACATGTTATATGGAAGGGCAGGAAGAGGGGGGGGGGCATCTGGCAGGCTGGATGTGTAATTATTTAGAAAGCAGAACGCTTTCCTTCCTTTCTTTCTTGCCTTCTTTCACCATGTTGGGTTTGTTCAAGGTGTTTAATGGCTCCCGGGCCTCAATATGTCCCCTCTCCTCATATATATATATATATATATATATATATATATATATATATATATATATATATATATATATATATATATATATATATATATATATATTCCACCTATGTGCTCTGAGAAATCTGGCAGTGCTCCAGCCAAGCGGTATGTGAACTCCACTTGGCCTGGACCTCTAAACCCCCCCCCCCCCCCCTCTTCGTCCTCAAATCCTAACCGCTTAACAATGTCTCCCTGTGTCGCAGTGGGGATAAAAAAAAAAAAAAAAAAAAGGAGAGAACGAGCAGCAGAGTGATCAATGTCTCCATCCCGACCCCCTTTTTCCTTCCTCCCTGCTCCCTCCGTCCCTCCTCGGCCTGCTCTGATGTTTCCGCCTTTTTGTAAGAGGCGCACAGGTGGCCCTGACTGCTAATTTTAACCGGGGGGGTGTGATTGTCTGCCTGCGTTTCCCACAGCTATGTATAGAAGGCCGCAGTGAACCAAGTAGGTCAGCGTGTGAGTCGCACACACCTACAGTACGGAGGCAAACAAAACACACTACGACTGGGGGGGGGGGGGGGGGGCTGTTGAGTGCGGGGTTATGACCTTTAAAAACTGTCTGACTTGTCCATTCATCCACCCCCATCTCTGTTGCCGGTGAGCTCCCCCCCCTGATTGGCCGCGGCGCTCAGCCAATGAGACGGCCAGATGTTGCCCATTCATAAAAGCCAGGGTCACTGGCGTTAATGTGGTACAAAGGCACGTGTGAGAGGGAGGGAGGGGGCGGGAGGGGGGAAGCGCTCCTTCTGCTTTGCTTTACACACTGCCGTCTCAAATCGTAAATATTAAACTTAATATGTTTAATATTATGTTTAATATTTACGAGGGGGGTGGGGTGTAGGAGGAGGTTTCATCGCGAAACGTTTTGTCGCGGCCCCTAACAATCACGGAAGACGTGTGATTGGGGGAAGTTTGGTGGAAGGAAAAAGTGTGATAGAAGAAGAAGAAGAAGAAGAAGGATTGACGTGAGACAGCGTGAGGAGGAAAATAAATCAGTGTTGTGTTTGCTTCAAAAACTCTAATATTGCTGGTTATCGTTATTTTTCGGCAAACAGACCTGAATCGCGGGCAGCGACCCCCACTGCTATGTCGCTCAGTGTGAGTGGAGCGTTCGGCCTTTAAAGTCCGAACTGAAGTGCTGAAATATACATAAAAAAAAAAAAAAATATATATATATATATATATATATATATATATATATATATATATATATATATATATATATATATATATATATATATAAATGACATTCGGATGAATGAGATCTACTTTTAGGGCTAACTGGGTTTAACTAGTATTCATTTTGGGGAATCCAGACTGCTGTTTTGCAGCTTTTTAGTCCAAATTCTCCAAACCTGGCCAACTTGCGATCCAACCTTAATCGACTGCATGTGCTGCTCACTGTGCAATGACATTCCTGCGTGTTTAATAAGTGAGGAATCTGCAGAGGCATTCCAGTCTTTTCCCCCAAACTCCAGCGGGCTCACGTATAGAAATGTGCCACCCTACCATAAGAAGCCCGCTTAGATACATATCTATGGGGGATCCGTTGATACGAGGGTGAACGGATCCTCGACAGAATGTCCCCATTCAGTTAATCAATAACCTAACGTGGTTTCCTCAAGACCTTGGAGAGAGGTAATGAATCACAGCCCTTTGCAGGGAGGTCGGAGCCGCTCTGCATCATAAAAATTTGTTTCAGAAACTTAAGCAGAAAGACAATGTTGGCGAGTCCTTTTTTTTTTTTTTTTGCAGAGACAGAAAGCAGCTCAGGGCAGAATGTTTGCAGGGTTTGTTTGCTGTCTGCGCGGACAGAAATTGGATTATGAATTATGCAAAAACTTGAATGCGCCACGGCCAGCGTACAGAAGGGTCGTCTGTGAACTTTTTGGAAACGTAAAACGCAGATTTACAGCCTATATTTTTCTTTTTTTGTGTGTGTATGTGTTACTTAAAGAATGGCAAGCAAACCTGTCCGCTTCTAAAGCGTTTCGTCCATCCGACGAAGAGATGTCGGACGCACGTCTTTGTGTCTGTGATGGGCTAGATGGCCAAGTTAACGCACAAAAAAAAAAGAGGTGCTACCCGTTGCCATGGCAGCGGCAAGTAATTAGCACAGAGAGGAGGCCAGAGGAAGAGAGGCAGCATGTTATCTTTTTTTTTTTTTTTTTTTTTCTTTGCACGAGTGGGATGTTGGCCTGCTTTCAGGAGATGAGGAGGAGGAAGAGGAGGAGGAGGAGGAGGAGGAGGAGTTGGATGAATTAACGCCGCAGGTTTCAGGTGTTGCAGACGACAACATTCACAGACGAGCCGGATTGCAAAACTGGCACTTTTTTCCCCCCCGTGTTCCTCGTTCTCAAGCCCTCCTCTGGTGTTTACACAGAGACACCGAGAGAGGAAGAGGAGGGGGGGGGGATCTGGGTTCAGCTGTTGATCCAGATCATGCTGCTACATCCCCCCCCACCCCCCCACCCAATCCCCCCTTCTCGTGTACAGACGGATGTGTCTGTCCATCTGTTGGTCATGTGATGCTGCTGCTTTTTTCTTTTTTTTTTTTTTCTTTTTTGACAAAAGCTAAACAGAGATTATAGCTGACGGTTCACAAATGGGAAACTATATCAGCGTGAACGCAAAGGCCCAGAATTCATCTCCTCCATCAGTCTGCTCCATCAGATCCAATAAAAAAAACAAAACAAAAAACACTTATAATAAAACAATGCCTTTGTGCGTTTGTTCCCTCTCACCAGGCTGAAAACACCCACACACGTTTGGGAGCAGAATTTGCCCCCCCCCCCCCCCTCTGCTCATGAAGCGCATGAACGTCTCCCTTCCGTCACCGCCGCTAATGGCAGCCGGGGAGCCCACGAGCGCCTATATCGCTAAGAACAATTATGCAGATGTGCGCTAAAACCACTTTGGTGCCATAATCCAAACAATCAGTCCATTATTGTAATTGTCGTTACAGGCGAGTGGGCGATTATAGGCTTCGGCGGAGAGACGGCGAGGAGCAGGCGGAGCGGCGTTGTTATTTTACTTTTTATGCAAATCCGTCTGGGCCCGTTTAACGCGTCGGACGCGGGGGGGGGGTTCACAAGTTCCGGGGCCCGCGAAGAGAGAGAGAGAGAGAGAGAGAGAGAGAGAGAGAGAAGAGGAGACCACCTGAGGAGTCGAAGGCAAACGTGGTCAAGCACATTCATTCTCTAAAACGGCCTAGTCAAAGTCCGCACCTAAGACGTGTCGTCATCACCAGGGCCCAGGTCAACTGACCGCTCTCTCCACGGCGCGAGGCGTCAGCTGAGAGCTTCGGGGTGTCATGTGAGGGACGGGACGGGACGTGACGTGGGGGGTGGGGGGGGGAGCATGTCAGCAGCTCCAAAGAAAAAAATGCAATCACCTTAAAGAGGAAGGCGAGGAATGCATCTCCTCCTCCCTCTGCTCCTCCTCCTCCTCCCCTTCAGTCATGGGTTCTCCGCTGGGTAATCGCATACCAAAAAACACAAGAATTTCTGCCTCTCTGGTCTCTCCAGGCTGGGACTACCCCCCCCCCCCCCCTTACCCTCCCTCTCTCTCTCCCTCAGTCTGTCTGCTTGCTGTTAAGTCAACTTCGGCGTGACGAGGGCAAACCGGAAACCGCGCTGAGCGTAAAAGCGGTTCGGCTCCGTCAGTCTGACTGGACCGACGAATTGAACCGATAAAACTGCTAAACTAAAGCGCCTGCACCGTAATTCATTTAAACAATTAAATGAATTCCGTTATCGTTTGAGATGATTAGTTGTTTTTCTGTCATTCCCTCTACAGCTAATAATCTGACAATTTTCCAAATAGCCAAAGGACATAGGAGCTAAAAACTGAGCAGGAGTGGAAGCTGAGACTCAAAGTCAAGCATCTTCAGGTTTTGGCCGTTTGCTGCCTGATTTTTTTTTTTTTTTTTGTGTTACAAAAAAAATTATAATAATAAAAAGAAACCATCTGCCACCCTTCAGACTCTGCGTTGAGCGAGGACATTCCGGCCAAACGACAGCTAAGTCGCCCTGTTTTTATCCTCTTAATCGTCCGACGAACACGCTGTGCGCGAAGCAGCGCGAAAAGTTTAGTGGAAGGAAGAAATGTGGTTGGAGACTGCACAATTTAAACGGAGAGCTGTCAGATTCTTTTAAAAATCGTGACGCTGTTATCGGTGATGTCTCAGCGAGCGCGCAGAAAAGCAGAGAAACCTTCAGAACGGCGGAAAGTTAACAGCTAGATTTTTCTCTTTTTTTAATTAGCTGGAATATTGCACTCCCATGCTTAAATAGGATCGCTAACTTAAGTACGATTTCTGAAAAGATCGCATTTCATTTAAAGGTGCTGGTATCTCGATCACAAAAAAAAGAGAGAGAGGAAAAAATCGTGTCCTGGATTCTCTGCTTTTACTTTGAAAAACGTCGACCGGAAAACTCGCTCTCTGACCCGCGGGCGGCTTGACGGCGGTGGCAGCGCTTCTGAGAGCGGCTTCTCAGAGCGATTCCCAAAGTGGTCCTAATGTGAAAAATACAGAGAAAAAGCCGGGCGCATTCCTGAGACAGTCATGCCAAACCGAGACAGACCGAGCTCTGATGCTGGTGTGTGCGTGCGTGCGCGCGCGCGGGCACGAGTACACGCGCGCGAACGCGCAAACTGTGCGTCTCTGCGGGGGTGGAGGGCTTGGAAGACCACACACTTTGCGCATTGCCCCCACCACACACACACACACATACATACACACACACACACACACACACAATCGCACGCTTTACTAAAGTCGCAAAGTAACAAAGAAAAAAGTGCAAATAATAATAAAAAGCACCTTAAAGCAAGCGCTTATAGGGTAGAAAGTTACTTTTAACGCGTGAAAGAAAGGGCCCTCTTCTGGAACCAGTGGAGGGACTCAGTGTGCTCCCTGGAGGTCCCCGCATGGTTAAAGCAACGCACAGCCGCGCCGGAGGAGCTTCAGCCCCGGTGCTCCCCTCGCTTTTCGAGCCCGGTGGTAAATTCCGATCCCACGATCCCAAAGTGATTCTCACGCTTTTCTGCCCGATCACACGCCGGCGTTGCGCAATCTGCATGGAGAACAGGAGCGAAGAAGCGGCGAGGGGGAACAACAGAGAGGGGGGGTGGTGGTGGTGGTGGAAAGTGTGTTAGTTCAACTTTCCCTTTATTTCCAGCGACAACGGCCGAGCGAAGACGGAGAAAGTTGCTCCCACCCTGCCCTGGAGATTAAGTGCCGTCTGGGAAAAGAAGTGGCTCCACTTACCGTGACTGCCGTCTGCCTGGCCGCATGTCCCCACGAGAGTGCTCTGTGTATGTGTGCGTCGGTGTGTGTGTGCGCACAGGACGCATGCCGACACCAGCGGTCGGAAGCGCGGCGCAACACGTCAACGCGTGTTGCCTCCATATGTGAGGAGGGAGGGAAAGGGGGGGGGGGTTCTTAAAGCTGCTGCCGGGTTTAGGGGTGCACAGACTGAGGTCTGGGGACTTCTAGGGGACCCCTACAATGAGGAAAAAAAACTAAATTATTACCATCATTACTGCTTTTTTGTATCGTTTTCTTCGCCTCCTCCTCCTCCTTCTCCACCGTCTCCTTCTATTTTATGATTATTCTAGTTAAAAACAAAACATTTACCTCCACAGAACTGAGCCATCTCATGTGCATGATGTTTTTAAAGAAATCATATTTAAGAAGAGGACAATTTTACATTAGATCCAGCATTTTTTATTATTTATTGCTTTGTTTTTTATGCTTATGTCTTTGGTATCTATCTATCTATCTATCTATCTATCTATCTATCTATCTATCTATCTATCTATCTATCTATCTATCTATCTATCTATCTATCTATCTATCTATCTATCTATCTATCTATCTATCTATCTATCTATCTATCTATCTATCTATCTATCTATCTATCTATCTATCTATCTATCTATCTATCTATCTATCCATCCATTCCATCCATCCATCCATCCATCCATCCATCCATCCATCCATCCATCCATCCATCCATCCATCCGTCCGTCCGTCCATCAATAATATGGCATCAGCATATCAAAACTCCTGGAGTTTGATTTTTGATTCTGCTGAGCCACCCTTAGATCGTTGTCACCCCCCCCCCCCCCTCCGGCTTGCCCTTTACAAAACTTTCTGGAGATGTCCCTGCATGGAAAAGAAAAAGTTTAATAAAGTTAGAGAGATCTGCATTTACCCAGCTATTTACGCCAGTACTTAAAACAAAAACAAACAAAAAAAAAACAATCTAATTTACGGTTAAACACATTTAAAATGAATGGGAGAAAAAACAAAAAAAAGCTTTCGGTACTGCACACCACCATCAGATGATCTGCGGTCGTCCCGGATTACTTTCGCTCGCCTCACGCCCGCTTAACACCTAGCGGCTCCCGTCCATCAGAAAGAGGAGCAGCAGATTAGTGCAGGGTTGTTGAATTAAAGCGCCAGTCCCCTCCCAGCCTCCTCTCGTTTGCACTCCCCGTCAATAAGAGCAATAGTGTTATTCAAGATGCCCCTCGCTGCACAAACCGCATCCGAGGACACGCCGAGAAGTCTTTGTCTGATTTTCCTCCCCACTCTGAACCAAACGAATGAGCCCTGCAGCAGCAGCAGCATCAGCATCAGCAGCAACGCCGGCTCACTGCTGCTGCTGATGCTGCTGCTGTTTTTAATTGAACAGATAACAACCCTGAATGGTTTTGTCTGCAGTGGAGAGGGCAAGCCTCCTGCCGCTGCACTCCTCACACAAATGCCTGGCATCTCTTCTCTTTTTTTTTTTTTTTTCTCTCTGCAGAGAGACACGGGCAACGTTGAGACGCAGACATAAGAAAAAAAAAAAGAAGAAGAAGAAAGAAAAAAAAAAAGATGGAGCAAGCGCTCCGACTGTACGTGCAACACATGTACAAAAGGCAGAAACATGAAGTGCTTACCAACAAGCTTCATCCAGATGGGTAAAGCCCCGGGTTCCCCCAAAGCTGCTGTGATCTGCCTTCTTCATTTCAGGACTTGCATCTTTCTGTCTATCCTACACACACACACACCCTTCCACCCCCCCTCCACCCCCTCCAGTAGCCTCTTTCTGCTCTCCCCCTTGTTTCTACACTGAATCCTTTAAGTCGACCAACCTCTCCACTGATCAATGGGCAGCCGGTGAAGCCGGCTCTGCTGCCTCCACCTCCCTCGGATTTGTGTGTTTGACTGTGAAGAGAGGAGGCTTCCAACCCACACAGCACTCTCCGGAGCTCTCAGCCTCCACGGTGCCTCATCAGTTGACCACTCTACACCCCCCCCCCCCCCCCCCACCACCACCACGCATCAGTTGTGTTCGCCTACACCTACACAGAGTAGTGCCATTAGAAGTGAAGTGCACATTCCGCCTTCACCTGAAGTTGAGTCTTTATTTTCAAAGCATCCTCCGCAAAGGGCTCTGAACACCTGTGACTCACGTCTGATCACCCGCAGAGTGCCTCATAATGGACGTTAGCTGCATCCGCGTGAGCGAGAAGAAGGCCAACTTTTGGGGCGAGCTTATTTTAAATGAGGCGCATCAGAGCAACCTGCACTGCAACAAGGTTATAAATAGGGATCTAAATGCATCCCGCGCCGGCTGCGGCGGTGAGGCTGGGGAGCCGACGGACGAGGATAAACGCAAGGGGTTCAATCTGATAGCTGACCCGACGCCTTCCACAGATTTCCGAATGATAAAGAATGCATGGTGTGAGCAAAAAAAAAAAAAAAAGTACTTTTCTTGTAGCTTTAGGATGAGACATAAATAGCTGTAATGAGCAGTGAGTGGCATCGGAGGGGGAGAGCTGACAGATGCCATTCAAAAGCAACAATAATTACCATGCAGAAGCAGAGACGTCGCCGAAATGAACGTTGAAATGAGCTTGGAGGTGGTTACTATTTAGTGGCAAGGAGGTGTTTTCCAACTCCTTGAGCGAAATCAGCGCGAGAAAGGGTAACCGTAGTGTATCGGGTTTTGATTGGGCCAAACGGGGCAGTTGCCCAGATTGGCATGGGAGGAAAAAAAAAAAAAGAAGTTACAAAACAATACCTACTGGTTTGATCTCGGAAAATGTTTTCTTTTACCATCACCATGTCAAATAAGTCATCATTTTTGACTAATTGTGTAGAAAAAAAAGCCTTAAGAAGCCCTTTCCGTATTTAACACCAGCCATGTGGGGGATACAGGCAGCAGACACATGCAACAAAGTTCTCAAGGCGGACCAAAAGGAGCTTTTGGCTACTAAAGCTTAGTTCAATTATTAAAATAAAAAAAAGGAGGGGAGTGGTGGCCTAGTGGTTAGAGCACAGATCTTCGGTCCCAGAAGTTCTGAGTTCAACTCCCACAAGCTGCCATTCTGGGTCCCTGAGCAAGACCCTTAACCCCCAATTGCTCCCCAGGCGCCGCACGGTGGCAGCCCACTGCTCCCCAAGAGGATGGGTTAAGATGCAGAAGTGTATTTCTCCATTGTGAGATCAATAAAGTTCAATTATTATTATTAAAGACTAGAAACGAGGGGGGAGGTTCACCTTTGCATGTCAGATTGGCCTAGTCAAAGTCCAGACGTAAATCTAACTGAGGATCCGTAGGAAAAAAGCCCCCCAAAATAATCCAATCGGATGAATTTTGAGCTATTTTGCAAAGAAGAATGGCAACAATATTTTTGTCTCTTGATTTGGGTGAGATTGGGGGGCGCTCCCTTGACGCTTTCCAGTTCCCCTCACCATCCTCTGTAACCTGACGCCGCCAGATAGATTTGCTCCGCATATCCATCTGGAAACCTTCCGTTGAAGTAATTTTGGGAAGGGGCGAAAATACTGGTTAGCTGATTGGCCTATGTTGGTGATAGACGGGCCAAATAAACCAATCAGATCCACGAAGCATATGACGTACTCGTCAACACAACCACAAGCCAAGCTAGTCTTGCTGCTGCAGGTAAAGGCTCGTTAGCTCAGCAAAGAAATACTCTGTAATTCCGATAAAACTTGCTCGATAGCCGCGCTAACGCTAGTTTCATCGGCTGAAGCCGCCATGTTCTTTAGACTGAACTGTCGCGCTTCTGGTTGCGTCACACCTCAACCCGCCTCAAAGCCAACACTGATTGGACGTTCGTTTGGTGAGCGGCTCCAAATTTTCTTTAACGGAGAGTAGCCAGACTGATCTGCGAGTGAAACCTTGAAAGCTCGCGAGATCAGGACGGTCTCACGAGGCTACATCCTCTGCAGGGAACACAAAAGCTAAAAGGGATCCTTCAAGTCAGCGTTGAACACTAATGCCTCAAACTTTTGTCTTGCTCTCAAAACTAACCCCTATTAGCAATTTATTACGAACCATTAGGCAAGACAACCTAACAAGTTCATTTGACTAATCCTCGGCCCTCGTTTCTTTTTCCTTTTTTTCTTTTTTTTTTTGATCCACGGCGATGCGTCCCTAATTTCCAGCTAATAAACTAACTATCTGTTTCGCTTCCCGCTGTTCCGTCGCGCTGCCATAATGAAGACAAAACTCTCCGTGTGGGCTTGACTGACAGCACAAATGTCCTCGCCAGACGCGTTTACAGAGGGAAAAAGCGAGCACGTCGACAGGTACTGGTCTAATCAATCAACGTGAAAACTGACACACTGGAAACACTTGAGTTATTCATGAGTTCACACTCAAAAAATCATAACACAGCTCAATTGGAAGAGCAAACTAATAATGTCAAATTGCTCTGAAAGGCAACGTGAGTGCAGACGGCGTTAAGTGCTGCCGTTTAGAGAATGTTTCGTTGTTAAAAAAAAAGACAAGCCTGCTGTGGATATTTAAAGAATCGATCACATTTAGAGGTGGAGACATTACATCCGGCTTCGCGTTCCCACAATTCCAAGGAGTCAGGGGCCACGAACTGCGTGGAGGCTGTGATAACACACGACTCCCACACCGGGATCCACTTCACTGAACGCGCCGCCGCAATTATTCGCAACAAAGTAATTGCATTGAATTTTCAGAGCAATAAAGGAAATTATGAAATGGGAAACCTCATCCTAAAGTTTTTTTTTAATTATTATTTCCAGCTGAAACGACTGAGCCCCCCCCCCTGAGGTCACGCAAGTATTAGAGTTACCGCTCCAAACTGGCGCTTTTTATTTTATTTCACTGTGTTGCAGCGATGAAAGATTATCATCAAGTGGATGAAAGAGCGGGGATGGCCTGGAAGTCATGAAATGTTAATCAAAGCCTATCTTAAATCTGAAAAAACTTATAGATCATTAAAGAAATTCTAACATCAGAGATAAGATACAAATAGAGCTTCTGAACCGTTTACTATATAAAAAAAACATCCATCCAAAACAACCTACTTGGAAAAGTAGTAGCTGCTATTTCCACCCTTAATAAAGCAATTGCGTTAACTTGTAATGAGACCTTTATATCGTAATGGAGTAAATTTGGCCCAGTCTTCTCTGTATAGTTGTTTAAGGTCACAATGGACTGAACTAGTCCACTCCCATACCTCCATATTGTTCATTTATTTTCTATTTCTAGATCACCTTGGTTGGCTTCGACATTTGTCTTTGTAACATTTTTCCAGACTGTTTCTTATCCATTCTTGAATTTCTTTTGATCGGGCCACAATGATATGCTTATTTGAGATCTTGGTTTACATCATGATTGCTTTTGTTTTCAGGTCTGGACAGAGCAGGTGAAACTAAACCAAGTAAGTTGGTTTATTCACAGGTAATTCACCATTTTCTTTTCTTTTTTTTTTTGCACTCCATGTGAAATATTCATTTAAAAACGTAGATGAAAACAAAACGAGACATATAAAAAACACAAAAACCTAAGCGTGCAAAAACTACTCGAAGTTGCACATTGTTACGCCAATAAAATAGTTTTTAAACACCAAATAGACTGAGACCATGTGACTGTAACTCTTCCTGCACTAAAGACAAAAATCCGTCTGGCTCTTGGTTCTCTTTGTCCAACTCCTTGAACCCTTGAAAACTTGGCATAGTATTTTATTCTTCTCAGGACTTTGACTCGTGTATAAATTATCTGTCTCATTACTGTTTCTTTCATTTAGGGAAGATTTCTAAACTGTAACAAAAACTCTCTCGCTGAAGTAGAAAGAATAAACTTTTTTTTTTTGCCTCCAAGCCATACGAACAAACAACATTTAATTCTTCGCTACTAATACTGGTGTAAATTCTCAACAACTTTTCCAGCTACAAATTATCTATGTATACCAGCTAAGCCACATATATATGAGATTCAGCCCAACCAAGTTTTAAACCTACTCAAGTAATTCTGTTAAATTGTAACTAATCTGTGAGGTTATTTTGCGCCCGTGGTCTAAATATGACTCATTAATTAGAGTCACTTGCTCCTTTTTTCCACAAATCTGAACTTGTTAAGTTGTTTTGTGACTTTAAATTCTCGCTGGATCCAACAAAGACATAAGCATCCGGGACAAGGTAACTCTGGAAGAGCTGCAGAGATCCACCGCTCAGGTTGGAGAATCTGTCGATAGGTCAATTATTAGTCCTGTAGTCAACTAATGTGGTCTATGTATGAGGGGCAAGATTGTTAAATTATAACAATCTGTATGTGCTTTGTTTTGATGGTCAAAAAAAAAAATCCAGTATATTGAAGACATTCTTAAGATTTCTAAACCAGAGCAAAAATTCAACAGAGGAAGAAGCATAAAATACACACAGTACACTTGTTTTCTTTTTTTAAAGGGCCATGTCATGCTTTTTCATGCCTTCCTTTTCGTTCAGTAACTGAAGAAATCATTCAGTTGCTATATTAGACTTAGACCTGGACTTAGACGACTTTATTTGTCATTTTGTATGCACAGAGTGCGTACAGAACGAAAATTTAGTTGCATACAGCTTGTAAATTGCAGTAAAATTAAATTACAGTATAAGGTGCAGCAGTGATTTAAAAGTAAACAATTGAAATGTAAACAATGCAGGAGAAAGTCACAGTGTACAGGTGAGTATTTTTAAAAAAACATTTGTATGTATCAACAGCAGTTCAACAGTCTGATGGCAGCAGGGAAAAAGCTTTTGCAGGACCTGGTGGACCTGCAGCGGATGCTGCGGAACCTCTTTCCAGAAGGTAGCAGTAGGGAGAACAGTCCATGGTGGGGGTGTGAGGGGTCCCTGATGATGTTACGGGCTCGGGAGATGCAGCGCTGAGATGAAATGTCCTTAATGGAGGGAAGAGGAGCCCAGATGATCCCTTCTGCTGTCCTCACCACTCTCCTCTCGTTCTGCCAGTCAGCGGCACTGCAGCCTCCACCCCACACAGAGAGACAGCTGGTCAGAATGCTCTCTATGGTGCTTCTGTAGAAGGTCGTGAGAATGGGCAGGGGCAGGTTAGCTCTCTATATAAAGGGGAACTGCAATGTTTTGATCTGAATTCCTCTTTAATTTTGCCCCACAAGCCCTTCATTTTGCCCCTTTTTCTGAGGTGTGTCTGAGAACAACTCGTTTTGCTGCTGTCTCTTTAAATCTTAAGCTGCACAGCATTCCACTCCACCCCGTTCGGCCATTTTTGTAGCGTACTGGAGAGCGGTTTGATGAACACCAAACATTTTGACTTATCCACTTGGAAATGTAGCATCCTTTAGCTTGAACTATCACTTCGAGAAATAAAAATGTCAGATACACCAAACTGGTAAGCGGTAAGCCTGTGACCTTGTTTAGCTGTTCCGCAGCAAATACTGTGTTATAATTGTTGAAAAAAAGTAACAGAGAATAGAGAAAACTGAATAGATGAAAAATATGACTCAAACAGAATAGAAAGATATTCAAGCAGCTCCTGGACCGAAATTTTCTGCACTCCTAGAATCTCCAAGTACACACAAAATGTATTTAAAAGCTAAAAAAAAAGTGGATTTGGCACAATATCTTGTGTATTGTTATCTTTGAATCTGTTTTAAATGATTCTGGGCATCCAGATGATAAAATGTAACCAGTCTATCAATGGTACCCCCAAAACTTGTTGCTCGTTACAATAATCACAAAGTCGGCACCCCTATGTTTGGAGCAGACGTCTCATGCTAGCTGCACCGCATTTCATCTGCTCTAAAATCTCACGTAATTTCATTTTAAAGGGTTGGAAGACATAAGAAGGGGCTTGCCGAAGGCACTACCCATGTGAGAACCGCCACTCTCTCTGACATTCATTTATGAAAAATCCCTTTCTTGATTCTTCTTTAATCTGTTTACCTTTGGATTGTGGAACATCAAATTTTGCTGTTGTCTTTCCCGCTGCTGAGCTACTGCAATGAAACCCCCCTCGCCCGTTCAAATCTCTCCTAAACACAAACGCAGAGTTTTCTTGAAAATCCTTTGCCAGGGATGTCGTCTTCTATCCCCCATGCACATGGAAAGGTACTCATTTATCTTTGGATGGTTAGTTCTGTGAACTGCCTGTCTGAGCCCGAGTCATTTACATAGGTAATGGTAGGGCTAGTGCAGAAAAATGTGCGGGGGTGGAAAAGATACAATCCTCTACCAGCATTCAAAACCAACCAGGAGGAGAGAGAGAGAGAGACACACACTCACATACAGAGGGAAGGAAGACAGAAACGGAGATGTAGGTATCAGACTCCTGAAGCACTCGGAAATGATGGGTAATTACATTTGAAATTACCGATGGGAACAAGAGCAAACCCGCTTGCTTTGGCGGGCGGGGAAATTCATCAAGAGTGCTGAAATCAGTGTGCAAGAGGTAATTTCCAGAATTCGTGCTTTTAGGCGGCGCTGATATGCGAAGTTGGAAAAAGGGTCAGTGCAGCAGCAAACAGGCCAGATGTGTTTTGCATCTCATGTTGAATATCTTTAGTTTGGAGACCAGAACCATCCTGCTTGTTCAGTGTTGGATAAAAATCCAAAACAACACTGAGATATTTCAGCCACCCAATGGAGCGGGTTCATCATAGTTTTTTTTTAAAGGGTCTCTGAATTATTCATTCTCTTTGTTTTAATAGAAATCCAGCATACAGTAATGTTGTCTATATAAACAATTTCAAGTTATTTCTGTGTCACAATCAATAGTATTTTTCTACACCTTGATTACCAATAAAGTTTAAGTTAGTTTGAAGTCTCCTTGCCAAAAGCGAGAAACTTAATAAACACGCAGCAGTGTGCAAAAGGTTTAGGCAGGGTGGAAAAAATGCTGCAAACCAAGAATGCTTTTAACAATTAAAGTGTTAGTTTGCTATCATCAATTGGCAAAAAGCAGTGAATAAGCAGAGAGGAGGCAGCATCGGTTCTTCTAGGTATACTTGAACACGGTTTTTGAAGGAACTGGTATTGGTAGGTTGTTCCCAACCTCTTCTAGAACCAACCATGGATCATCTGTGGATGCAGGGTTCCTCAAATCCTTTTGTCTCTTCATGAAATCCCAGACGCGCTGCACGATGTTGAGATCAGGTCTCTGTGGGGTCCGTGGCATTACTACCATAGAAGTACCCCTGGCACCTCCTGCAGAATGATGGATTTATGGACATACACTGCTAAAGAATCCACTGTAAAGCAGAGATCCTCAATTTGGGTCCTCGATGGTCCGGTGTCCTGACATTTTTAGATGTGTCCCTGGTCCAACACACCTGAATCAAAATATCAGATCATTAGCAAGACTCTGGAGAACTGACTGCATACTGAGGAGGCAATGCAACCATTTGATCCGGGTGTGTTGGACCAGGGACACATCCAAAAGTACCAGGACACCGGACCCTCGAGGACCAGAATTCAGGACCACTGCCGTAAAGCAACACTTTTTAATTGGAATATAATCTCAAGTCAGTTAAACTTCTGGAAGATTAGTGTCAGATGTTCCGGAGTTATTGAGATTAAAAGCAGGTGCTCCGCGGACTAAGAGGCACAGCAACATGTGCCACTGCCAGAAGGTTTGCTGTGTCTCCCAGCGGAGTCTCAAGAGAACGGAGGGGGATTCCAGGAGACAGGGGATTACTCTAGGAGAGCTGGACAAGGCCCCCCGAGGTCCGTAACTCATCAGAAGGATCGGTATCTGCTCCTTTGTGGAAGAGGGAACTGAATCGGCACTGCTGGAGCCCTGCAAAGTGACCTCCAGTTGGCCACTAGCGTGAAAGCCTCTGACAAGACCGTTAGAAACCCAGCATCCTCTAGTAAAACCCTGTTCATCATGATGCTTGACTGGTTTTTGCCAAGGAACCGATGCCACTGTGCAGCATCCATGTTCCCCTGACCTAAATCCAATGGAACATCTCTGGGAGATCATGTTTAGGTCCATCTGATGCCACCAAGTTGCACATGAGAGTGTCCAGGACCTCAGTGAAGCCCTCGTCGGGATCTGGGAGGAGGTAACGCCCATCTCATAAGGAGCGTGCTCTGACGTTGTCAGGCATACATTAAAGCACAAGAGGGCCATATATGCTACAGAGTGCCGTTTTGAGTTTCTGCAGTGACATTTCAGCAAATTGGACTCGCCTGCAACATCAGTTTTACTTTCTATGTGATTTTGGGTTAAGCCCTCTGCAGGTCGATCATTTTTAATGTCATTAAATGAGGCGTCATCCTTTTCCCCCTGACACATTACCTCTTCCCTGTCAGTATGGATGTCCAGCAGGACCTTTCTCCCCAACTGAGATCCGAAGTGTTTTTTTAATTCCAGCAATGGCTGGAAAGTTTTTGATTGATTTCTGGCTTCTTCAGTTGTCAAAATATGCACTTGTCCTGTTGTGGACTCGGAAATTTGCTTCATGGTTGTTCGGCCGACGATTCTGCAATGACTGTATGATGCCATCATCTTAACAGAGACAGAGGCTCTGATGAACGTATCTGAAGGCAAGTTGAGCCTGTGGCAGAAAGACCCAGGGCAGCCAAAAGTAGGTACGACAATGGGGTCTAGCCCTAAAATAGCAAATTCTAGTTCACAAATTGGCCGCTGAGTGCAGAAAACAAAAAAAATCTGTACTTTTCTTTTACTTTCACAAACTTCCGTTGACGCCAGTCAGTATTCTAGGAGCAGACCCCGAGTCTTGCAGGATTTGACAGAAGGTTAAAAGAAACGAGCAGGGAAGGCCTTTGCAATAAACAGCAGCTCATCCATTCGGAAACAGATCCATCCTGAATGTTTGCACAAGGTGAAACGCGCTAGACGCTGGTCTCCGAGCCGTGGACCTTAGCGAGTTGCACCGAAATGTTTTGGTCCTTTATGTCGGTTTTATTTTTTCTTCTCCTCCCCGTCTGACTGGTCAGACTGTTGCTGTGGAATGTGATGCGGGACAAAAGGGAGATCAAGAAACTCTCTGACCTCCCGGAGAGGCCTCGATCCCTCTCTCCTTCTCCTCTCACCCTATTTGTATCTTATTCTCTTTCCTCCTCCATTCAAAGCTTGTTTTTTTTCCCCCTTTCAGCCTCTCTCGCTTTTTCTCTGTCTCTCACTCCTCCTTTCACTCTGTCAGCCTGCTGTACTTTGATGTGGTGCTGGCCCAGGTACTCTCGCCAGGCCTCCTCCTTCACTCTCTCTAACACACACACACACACACACACACACAGACACACAGACATCGCTATATTCTTTCTGACGAGAACAACACAAGCTGTGGCGTGCACGGCCTGAAACCCACAGCCGGGCTCTCTCACAAGCAGGAATGTGTGGGAATCTCCCCTCTGGCTACCTCTGTAACCTGCATCTGAAGCTGGTGAGGGGCCAAGAAGGCAACAGACCCAGGAGACTGAATGCAAATAGCGGAGAAGCTAGTAGGCTGCCTGGCTGAGATCAAAGATCCCCCCTCCACATAGCTCAACTCTACTAGACATGCATGAACAACACTGGCTTCCACACATGGCTCCGTGCGTGCGCGTGTGTGTGTGTGTTTTTTCTAGGTGTGGGGCGTGCACGTGCAAGCGCATCTGGTGTGTTGTGTGCGTGTGGGCATGCAAGCGTTGTGGGGGCCGCCAGCGTGAGAGCGGCTCGGATTTTGTTTTTAGCGGCTCGTACTTTCAAGGAATTTCTGCTGTAGGCAAACGAGTCAGACTTGAGTATTGGACCTTGGTGCTGACCTTGGTGCGAGCGCCTTCAAACGCTGGCAGGTGAATGAAGACGATCGGGTGAAGTTTCTGCATCCGGTGCTGTGAAACGCGGCCGGCAGAACTCGGCTCCTGTGGCAGTGTTCCGCAGACTAAGGTTTTGTTCTTCAGGAGTGGATAATGACGGGCCCTGTAATGGACTGGTGACCGAAGAATGGTCGTGTATAGACAATGGAAGGATGGATGGCTAAGAATGTGAGAAATGTTGCATTTCCACACTTTATTTCCCAACGCCACAGTTGAAACGTTGCATCCATCCAGCTGTTGAGCTGCTGTTGAACGGCTGAACTACAACCCATAAACTCTGCACAACATTTGCACGTTTGCACACTTTGCATCATTGCATCTCCATCTAGCATTATAAATGCCACCGAACTCTTAGTCCTTAAAAGCATCCTTGCACAAATGCCCTTTGAACAACCCAATTCTGCACATTCAATGGTTTGTATACTGTGAGCAGTATACAAACCTGTCCTGCATTGTTTACATTTCAATTGTTTTTTTATAGTGTATTTTAAATCTATGTTTACTTTTAAATCTCTGCTGCACCTAAAACTGTAATCTAACTTTTACTGCAATTTACAAAGCTGTATGCAATGAAATTTCGTTCTGTACGCACTTAGACAAATAAAGTTGTCTAAGTCTAAGTCTAAGTCTCTAAGTCACAGTTGAAACGTTGAATCCATCCATCTCCTTACCACCTCTGGGGTTTTCGGAGATATTTCGCATTTTGCAAGCCCGGCATCCGCAGGCGTTGCGTGCAGCGGAACCACGACGGATCTCCACGTTTAAAACTGACTGAGATCTCTGGGAATCAAGAGCCTGGAAAAGTACAGAACTTTTCACACAGAAATACAATCTGCGAATCAGCCAAACGCACTTCCAGAAATCAACCCGATGCACTTCCAGATTTAGGCGACTGTGAGCATGTTGGTGTCAGTATTTCCCAAGCTGCCGGGAAGACACCGAGGCTCACCAAAATCCAGCGACAGACTGAAAAAGCATCGCCTGGTCCAACGAGTCTCGATTTCCGCAGCGACGTCGAGACGTCACGTCCAGAATTAGGTGCAAACGACATGACAACCTGCATCCATCCTGCCTTGTATCAAGAGCTCAGGCTGGTGGCAGGGGTCCAGCAATTAAATGCACCATGCCACAAAGCTCAAAGCATCTCCAACATGGTGTCTAGAACATAACAGTGGGTTCCCTGTATTGCAGCGGCCTCCAAAGAGATGGGGTCTTGTTCCAGCAGAGCGCCTTTGTGACAGGGTGGAACATGAATCGGTGACGTGAAGCTGACAAAAACAGCTATCCCGTCGATAAGAAGCAAACGTTGCGGACACCTAGTCGGATCGATTCGAGGGGGAATTAAGGAGATTCTGCTCATTTGCAGGAGCTAAAACATTTTTTTGGTAAGCAATGCACCACAATGTTTACATGTAGAAACCAGTGTTTTTTTTTCCCCCCTTCCAATTACACCATTCATTTCGGAGATACCGTGTGTAGCCAGGCTTTAATATCCAAACAGACATTTGGATTCCTGAGAAATTACCTAGTGACAGTTTCCTAAGGAAGTGAAAGAATTCGACGTGAACTCGAATACAAGACCGAACCTGGCTGGATGGGGATGGATGCCAACAAAAACTAAAATAGTAGCACAGAAATGGCTTACAGTACAGGTGCTGCCTCAGAGATGAAAGTGCAGTAATAATAAATATATTGGAGTGGAATCCATTTATTAATTAAGGGACATTGCAAATGAAGGTTTTAGGTTAAAAAGGTGATTGGTACCATGAGTCCTTAATTACTGTGGAGTGTTATTTTAACACTGGGCTCGCTTACAATTTTACAAATACCCACTCCTTCCTTCCTTCCTTCCTTCCTTCCTTCCTTCCTTCCTTCCTTCCTTCCTTCCTTCCTTCCTTCCTTCCTTCCTTCCTTCCTTCCTTCCTTCCTTCCTTCCTTCCCCTATTTCTTTTTACTACCTTTGTGCATGTCTTACTTCATTTCCTTCTTTCCTTCCTTGTTTTTCATGCCTCAATGACTAACAATGTATCTTTTTTTTGTTCTACTGTTCATTCCTTACTTCCCTGTGTCCTGCTTTCCTTCGGTCTGTCCCTTCCTTTCTTGTGTCCCTTAGTCTATTCACTTATTTGTGTCTTTTCTTCCATCCGTCAGTCAGCTGTCTGTTATTAGTCGATCAACAATCAAAACGATCCAGAATACCTTTTGGGGCGATTTGAAGGAAATTAACCAACATTTTTTTACACAGGCTGGTGAGAGTTTTTATTTTTTTTATTTTGATTGTTGAATTAGTTAAATATGCAAACATAAAGGTGGACCCTTACTCTCTAATCCCACCCTCCCCTGAAGGACCACAGAAGGAGCCGCAACGTAAACATTAAACCTGGACAGTAACTAACGCATTTAGTTTCAAAAGAGAATGCTAATAAGTTTTCCTACATTCTGACTGTGCACAGACATATTTAAAATTTGACATCCACTGCAGGCTATTCAGGGACTGAGCACATGTGGCAATAAATAAATAAATAAATAAATAAATAAATAAATAAATAAAACGGGCAGAAAAATCAGGCTTTTGATTTGATTTAAGTGTCCAGAATGAAAAACGTGTTTGAGTGCGCATACGAGAGTTAATTGAAAAGCAGGAGACAATTAAGATGTGCTGTGATGATAGACCATGAGGAGAGAGGCACTTAGCAAACAGTCAGCATGGCTATTGAAGTCAATCCACAAGAAGAAATAGATTTTTCAGACTTTCTGAACATTTTCCAGATTTTTAGACAGCAAAACAGCCGCTATGGATGGTCCACATTTAGAAAAGCCTTTTCATGTTACTGTGGTTCTTTCTTCTCCTTCAAAATGTAACATCCATTCAAAATAGAAATTAAATAAACCATTCCTCAGTTTGTACGTGTCCTACAGATTAATTAAAATACTTCATCATGGCTATATAAGTAAAAATAGGGAGATTCATTAAAGTATCCTATATCCAAAAGTTTAGAAGCCCAAATGTGTTTGGGGAGCAGACAGCAGACATGTGGGTGAAGGTGCCCTGGTCAGATGAAACCACAATGCATGTTATCGGCCCAATTGCTGTGTGCAGTGAAAAATCAACCCAGTACCAACGGTAAAGCTCAGCATCATTCTGTGGGAATGTTCTTCTTTAGTGCGTCATTACATGATGGAAACGCACATGGATGATGCGAGTCAAATTCAGGTTTAGAGCCTACAGAAATTGAACTACAAAGTATGCGCTCTCCTCTCTCTGGCCATGTTTGTTCATTTCCGTGAAGCGGGATGTGCTTATACCTGATGTCAAGCAAAGGATTGTGGGATATATATAGCTCCTTAGCGCCGGTAATGGAAATCACGAGGTTCCTATATGCTAAATTAGCTCACAGGCTCCTTTTCCTTTCTATGTCCTTCCTGACGGTACTATTCGGACAGCACTTATCATGGCGACCACTAACCAGAGGCAGGTAGTAACTAGTTACATTTACTCTGTTACATTTACTCAAGTAAGTTTTCGAACAAATTGTACTTTTAGGAGTAGTTTTACTGCACTGTGCTTTTTACTTTTACTTGGGTCATTTTATTACTCAAGTATCACTGCTCCTATTTGAGTAAAATTTCTGGTTATGCTACCTACTGCCAGCAACTTCATGAATATGCAAGCCCATTCCTATTTCTTTTTGTATTATTATTATTTTTTTTTTGTATCCTTTTTGATCCATTGTATATATGAAGATTCACTGTATATAACGGAATGCACCTTTCCTACTCTGCATCTTCTTGTATGAACCGATGTGGCAAGTGAATTTTTCCATTGTGAGATCAATAAAGCCTATCTTATCTTATCTTATGTTAATACAGAACATACTTGTTTTGACCAAAAAGGCACCAGGGAGACAAAAACATAGAGTTTACGTTAAAGTGAGAGTTCTTATTTGTACACAAGCTTTGTTATTTCAATGTTATTTTCTATCTTCCGAGCTCATTGAGCCATTTGAAGTTTAAATGAACGTACAACAAACAGTTGATATTGTCATTCGAAGTACTTTGCACTGTTCTAACATACTGCTGTAAGTATTGCATCAAGTTTAAGTTTTAATTCTGCCTGAATTTATTTTTGCAATTATGTCACACTTAATTGTTTCATTTTTGCCTTTAAAATCACAGAATTTGCACATAACCTTATATTTTTGTCTGTCTGATCACATAATTTTTAAATATTAAATCATCAGCTGTTATGAGTAGTTACTCAGTACTTGAGTAACCTTCTCCCTGAACACTTTTTTACTCCTACTAAGTAAGTCATTTTTGTCCGGATGGAGTCCTGGACTTTGATTGGTTTTCAGGAGGCACGGCCCCCTTTTTGGCCAATAAGCGCCACCTGGTGTCAATCAAACCGAGCCCAGGTGACACAGGTTACGTTTTTAGCTGTTAGCAAGAAATTATGTCTTTGCAAACTGGGACTGTTTCTGTGGATGTTTGTATCACGGAAGAAGTCATAAAGAAGAAAATAAATGGAGTGCCAAGAGGAAAACACATTAGCAAAGGTGTTGCTAGCAGCAAGGGCGGCTTGTTTGGTTCAACTTCCGGTGCGGCAGGAAGGAGGAGGCTACCGCCATGAGAGGCTCCTGATGGGAGGCTCCTGATGGGAGGCTGCACCCCCACCCTGTAGTACAGAGTATTTATGGTAAGAAGATATTTATTTCCAATGGTGCTACTTTTAAAGAACAGTGTTTTCTAATGTGTTTTTTTTATTTTGAATGATATTTTGATTGAAAGCTTTGAAGCAGCTGTTAAATTATGCTTGCTGACTTGTTTTGATTTGCATTAACATTGTTTTTTTTTTTGTTGTTGTTGTTTTTTTTTTTTGCATTTTCTTTGCATATAATTTAAGTAAAGTCCATTAGTTGTATTTGGGTTTCATTTGAAGACAAAGTGAACAGTAAATGCTCATTTGGAACAATCGATGGTTTTGCAAGTAAAGTTTAAATATTTCTGCTTTATCTCAGTGGTGAGATTGATTATCTTCTGGATTATGTTGAGCAAGAAGAAACCTCACAGGAAATTATTATTATTATTATTATTATTATTATTATTACCTTTTTTTCATTGGATTGGGTGTTTTATTTCATGGAGCATATCCTTTTACAATCACCAGTTTTCTCTGGGAAAGTAGCAGTTTAAGAAAAGAACCATTTGTCTATTGTATGGAATAACACAATAATATTCCAGTACTTGTGGTAGTAAAAGCTTGCTTTATTTGTCTTTTTTTGTTGGCATTACATTTTGGCATGTTGCATAAGTATTTTTTTTTTAAGTCATATTTCGCCGCAATGGTTTGTGTTTGCCATTTACGTCACTATTTTGAGTTTGTCATTTTGTAGCAAAGTTATTATAATGTATAGAAATATTGTTATCGAAAATATAAAGAACAAAATGGGGTCTCAGTCCTCCACCTCAGACAATATTTGTGGAGACGTTTGGCTGCAAGCTTAAATCTCACCACTGTTTCATCTTTTTAAATTGGCCTACAGCGTTTTTTTTTTTTTTTAACAGTTTTCAACCCTAAATTGGTCTCAAATTACAAAATATGTTTATCATCGGTCATTTTTGGGTGGAGCGACTGGATGCAAAATCACCATTTGTCACACATCCAATCTGAATAAGATTTAGAGAGTTTAAAAGAACAAACAAGTATGCAAACCTGGTAGAGCGATACCATGTAAGACTTAAATTTGGTCCTGCAGCAAAATGTGCTATTATTAAAATATTTACACAGGGGAGCCTGAATACTTATGCAGATTACACTTTTTAGATAATTTGTAAAAAATAAATTGAAAAATGTGTCGTTTCCCATCTGGCTCAGTATTTAAATTTCTTTGTGTTGCTCAAGCCTATAAAATCCCTTTAAAATATACGGATGTTTATGGTTGTAAAATGTGGAAAGATTGAATCTATTAGGAAAGTAGTGTAAATAATGACTTCCTTAAGGTTTAAAAGTATGTTTAGTCAAAGCGCACCTACAGGTGATCATGCAAGCGTCGCCCTTTTGTGTGCAAATGAATCTGTCTGCGCAGACTTAAATTTTTGTGTTTTTTAGCGCGCACACAGGGACAAAGAATCATTCTGTGTGTCGTTCCTGAAGTGTGGAACGAAAAGTGTAAGACGTCAGCGCTGAATATGATGGAGAAACGGGGAAACTAGTCAGCTTTACGTAGGCCCATTGTACCCTTGTTGTTATTGGAAACTTTTTTTTTTATACTCCATTTATTCAGATTTGAAAATGCTCTGTGGTGTTAAGCATCCACTGGACTTCTTGTCCTATCTCCTGAAGGTGTCGCTTCTCCTTCCAAAGTTTGCCTAAAAGATCTGTCCGCCAGTGGATTTTAGGAGAAATATAACCAAAAATAAAAAAGAAAAGCTGTCACTCTTCTTGTGCTTACCTGCCAGCGCGGACGACTGCCTCAGTATTTGAATTTCAAGTGCATAATAAAGCGCTGTGTGTACTTATCTGGTGTACAAGAGGAGTGAGGATGAACACATGGGCCGCGTGGGCGTCTTCTGGCGATGAGCAGCTACGTTCCCTCCGTTCGAACAAAAGGCAAGAAATGCAACATCTTATTCCTGCCAGTTAAATCTCAATGTTAATCTGGAAAAAATGTCACCGATTCAGCCTGACTCTGGGGGGGATTTTGCTGGCGGATAAGCGCTCCATTTGGCGTTAAAGCGCACAAAGGTGAAGCTGATGCTTTGTCACTGGGTGACTTGCGCGTGTTGAGTCTCATTAAACAGTGAGGAACTCGGAAATCCTCGGTTCGTACTCCTTTATTGAAGCTCAACGTTGGACTTGGGCTTTCATATGCCCTCTTTCCCATGACAGAAGGAGCAAACACAAATTTCTATCTGTATCGCACGCACACACGCACACACACACGCAGCCTTACTGGCAGCGACGCACACAAATCCCAGCTACTGAGCGCAACGTGAATCATGGTTCCAGACAATATCTTTGTCAAACACTCTGGCCTTGACGGATAGACACAGGCAGATTCGCAGAGCCATGGCAACAGTCGAGTGTGAATCCCGCTGATGAGAAGAGAGTGTTTGTGCTTTAGAGAAAGTGTTCGGTTAATTCCTTCACAGAGCCCGCCGTGATGGATGGCGAAGTAAAGAAAGGCTTCTTTTGTCGCGCTTAAATGTTTCAGATCATCGGGGGGGGGGGGGGGGGGGGGGAAATGGTAACGTCAGACAAAGATAACCTGAATCAGCGCAGAAGTGATTTCATTTATTGAGGAAAAAACATATTTCGAAAAGCAACACAGATCTAAAGCAATTCAAGAAGTCTGAAATGTGTTAGTGTGGAAAGTGTTACAGAGCCATTTTTCTTCCCCCCCCCCACCCCCCCCAAGCCTTGCGACTTAACTCAGTCATGGTTTTAAAGAAAAATAAAAGTGTAGAAAACATAGAACAGCTGTAAAACCAACCCAGAAGTGGCCGACGTGCAAGAGTTACTCCAGGAGCACATGGACACCTGATCCAAGACGTCGAAATAGAAACTTGAGCAACATCTGAAGAGCTTGCAGGCCTCTCTTTTCACAAGTCAACAAAAAGAGAGACCTGCAAGCTCTTCAGATGTTGCTCAGATGTTGCGCACCTTCCAGAAAGTAGAACTTTCTGGAAGGTGCGCGTCCCGCTAGTTGTCGTAAAGCTTTCTGAATAGCCTAGCGTGGAGGTGAGGGTTTGGATCTGCTTGTCTTCCCTCAGAATCTGGAGAACTTGCTGAAAGTGATAAAATTTCTCCCAAAGAATTTCCAGACATCAGTTTGCGACTTCAAGCTCAAGCTCTCTAGGGTTATGCAGCCGGACGACGACCTGAAACAGACCAGCAAGTTCAAATCTGAACGGCTCAAATACAATAGAATGAAGGTTTTGAAGTGACCTAGTCAAAGTCTGGATTTCATTCTGTGGTTGTTCATACTAGAAAACTCCCAGAGTGTTAATTAAAACAAATCTTGAAAGAAGTCTGGGCAAAAACTCCTTCAAAGCGATGATGAAGACGACTGTTGCACATCTTTTTTTTTTTTTTTTTTTCACATAGGTTAATTTCTATAGTTTTTTCTCTATAACATAGCTCTGAAAACAGCAAATTAGTTTGATCTGAAGACAGCATAAATCTGTAATTGGGAACTCATTAGCACTAGTGCTGAAATGAGATTGTATTTGACATGCCTTTTAAAAATAAATAGAACTACTTTATTAATGTTTCTATATTTTATGCCAGTTAGGAATATGCCTTCTGTTGCAGTTTAATATTTCATATTCTTTCCTTCAATTTCCTCTCCCAGACCCCAACCTGCACAACTGTACGGCAGGACTAGCTTCCTCACTGCGGCAGAGACGAGCTTTTTGCCGTCGGACGACGCAAAAACGTGTCAAAAGAAAATGTAGCAAAAAAAAAAAAAAAAGAAAAAAGGGTGAAATGTCACAGTAAAAAGGCCCACAAACACGCTCTGAAACCCACTCACTCAGGACAAGAGTCCATAAAAGCTGAGCGTGGGTGAAAGTGGTGGAGAGGAGGAAAAAGGAGACAGGTGACGAGGAAGAAAAGGTTGCTTTCACATCCTGGTCTGATGCCGAGGCGTTCAGGCTGCGGCGCATTACACACAATCGGGAGCCGTCTGCAGTATCAGATTTTTTTTTTTTTTTTAGATATAATTACTTTTTAGATGCACACATGGGAGAAGATGCAGGAAGCTGACAACGTCTGAAATTTAAGTGAATCACAGGATCGGCGCAGACGATGTACTTTAGAAATAGTGGCTTTTTGAAATTTGGAGCTTTTTCTGCAATTAAAAAAAATAAAATAAGGTTGTGCAACGCCTAGAGCTGCCCAGACAAAGCTTTGCAGTATTAACCATACTTACTGAGGTCATGCAGCCCGTTTCAAACGGACGAGTCTGCAGGTGCCTCGTTCATGAGCAGGAAATGCATGCGTGGATCGGACCTTCCTCTGCATTCATGAAGGATGTGGGGAAGTAAGGTTCAGAGCAGAGCTGGAAGCATTTGGCTCTCTGGGTTTCTGATTATTTGATGTGGCGCTAGCTGACCAGCCATGTTTAAGCAGGACTAAGAGGAATGCGGCTGCCCAATAGTTTCAGAAATCTGGATGTGGGTTAGCTGTCTTTTAAAATGCATCTTTCTACGATTACAAAACTAACTTATTTTGGATAAAATGTCGCACATATCCAAGATATCCAAGAAGCTGTAGATGGTATGACTCTTCCTGCCCTCGTGTTGCCTTGCTGTCCAAACTCGGAATGCTTCTGGTTTAGTTTGTTTGACACTTTATCTCATTGTACCTTTTTACGTCTGTGTCTACTGATCAAAGCGTTCAGGATTCAAAGGAATGTTTTATGTTTGTAAAACTGCAAATGTGCAGTATTAGCAATGCAAGTTAACGATTAATGAGTTAATCTAAAGTTGATCTTATCCATTGAATAACGATTAATAATAAGCAGGCATTTTCTTAAAAAAAAACACTATGGAAAGACCCTCGATGTAAGGTTTTAATACAGGTGGCATATTATATTGTGCCACCTGTATTAAATACTAGTAATACTAATCAAAGTATTGCTTTCATAATTACATATTCTGCCAAAGTCTAATTACGATTGCTTCAAAAATGAAAGCGTTCTCATGGCTTAGTATAAATAGTTTATAAATACATGGGTGGCGGTGCACCCATTGGGAGACGCCATGTTGCGTCGCCATTTTTGATTACAGTAGCCAAAAGAGGAAAAACTGTCAATCTTAAGGAGGAAATACATCAGACGCGTTGCAGCATGTCACGCAGCAAAGCAGCCTTCGGGCATCCTACACTTAGGTTAACTTTTCATTTAATCAGTAAATAAGTTTACACTAGAAGCATGTTTATGCTACGCAATGCCTAAATTAGATTGAAGTTCTACTTTCAGACGTGTATACGCTCCTGTTTATCAGGGAAAGTTCACCTCAAAAAGTATCCCAAAATAACTGTCTAGTCTCAGTTCGGCCACAACTCGTGAGATAGCGGGGATTCGAAATGGTTGTGGAGGCTTTCTGCAGAACAGGTACGTTAATTCAATATAACATTGAAGTTAATTTATGGCATTATGTTAGAAACAGGGCAGTGTAGTCCAACTACTACTCTGTCCTCCCGGCAGAGACGGCTAGTTTGTTCGTCTTCCTCGCCCTCTCAGGGAGTATGTGTGTACCTGGAGGGACGGAGTGATATTTCAGCCGGTTCTCGGTGTCTGTAGCCTGTATAAACTCGTGTTTATAGTCACTTATTCAAGAGTGGAGGAGTGAGCAGACGGCAGCCCCAGATCAGCCTCCCTGTATCGGCTCGAACAGGAGGCCGTCATCGCAGAAGCCGCGGAGCAGGAATGTCCGAAATTCAGCCTAAAACTGACTTCACAGCGGTAACTAAAAAGGGGAGCTGATGTGTCCGAGGGTGCTCAAAAAAGGATGGAAGTTTCCACTCACTCCAGAAGGACGAGAAAAACACTGAAGAGCGGCTGAAGCTCATTTCTGGGGATTTTACTGAATACTTACTTTGAATGTGGAGGAGCTGAAATCAGAGTTTTCCAACAAACGAAAAATAAACTTCTGCACCAACACGGAAGGTGGCGACCACATCACCCTCACGTCAAATTAATTTCTAAATGCTGTCAAACGTAAGGAAAACGTGGTTGACTCACTGAAGCTAAACCGATGCCAGCTGCATGATTTTCCTGCCGCGGCGAGCCGGAGTCAGCAGCCCGCACCGCCACAGCCGCGACATGTTCCTGTGCTGCGGCTGTGGAGGCAGCAAGCTCTCCGCCGCGCTGCGGTCTATGTGCCTTTGTATTTGAATCAGCTTTGCCTCACCTGTCCGACTTCCTGCAACACAAACACTTCCACCAGACATAAAACTTTAATATGTGACGCTGAGATGTAGGTGTAGATGGAGGGGGGAAGAGGTGTGGGGGAGCCGCGGTTGACCGGTTTTCCAAATATGGTCGTAGCCAATCAACTAGGTAGAGCTGCATATCATTAACGTACCCAACGCTTTGGCTGAGGAGGGACATTTGGACTGACAAAACAAGAAGCTGATGTTATTTTTATGAAATTCTTTGCAGAATTTACATCTGCAGCAATATCAACTACATGAAATGGTTTATACGGTGATGTCATGGCACCTTTAACACTCGTTCAGACAAACACATTTCTTGTCATTGCGCGAATCAATCAATCAATGGAGCAATTTTTTTTTTTTTTTTTTTTTTTACAATATTATGCGACAAAAATGGTTTTACTGTAAACTTGACACGATGTGGCCTCGCTTTCTGGTCCTCATCATCATTCTTTTAGTTTAATCTTTCTTTTCTCTCCTCCAGAATATTTAGCTAATCCATGTGGGTAGCTGCAAATGTCATTCACCCTTAAAGGGGACAAGACACGTCATGCTTTTCAGTTCTTCCTTTTCACATCGAAATCATTCAGTTGTGGTCTATATAAAGTGGAACTGCAATACTTTGTTCTGAATTCCTCGTTAATATCCCCCCTTTTTTCCCCCCCTGTCCTCAGGTGTCTGAGAGCAACTGGTTTTGGCTCTGTCTCTAAAGGAGGCGCTACTTAATCACTGATTTAACTGATTTGTTCTGATTGCTTTGTGTGTGGCTAACTCGGGTGGTTGCGAACATATGTGAATTTTAATGTATCTAGAGATATTTAAACTGAGAAATGGATCTGGAATACTAGTCTCCCCCTGCTCTATATTTAATTATGTATACTTTTGACTGTGTGGTTTAGAGAAAATCAACCAAATTACTTCTCAATGACCCAAATTCCTATTTTTTTTATTCACTAAAACGGCCTGTTTTATCAGCACATCCTGCTGTAAAAGCAACAGAAACAAACTCTAAACCATGCAACCAAAAACATAAAGTTATATCTGGATGCTTGTATTAGCCGACATATTGTTTTTATGTATTTTGTTCAGTTTTTTTACTCTGTCTCGTCTATAACCGATTGGTTTGTTGCTGAAGAAAAGCAAGAAATGAGTCCAGTCTCATCACGAGTCACTTCTAAATGTGTGCGCGCTTTCTTTCATCTAAACTCGGTAACAACTCTGCCCACTACTGAGCTGCCTCCTCTAGCATACATGTGACACACATTATCAATTTGTGGGGGGGGGGGGGGAAAGATCCCTCTCAGACTTCTTTACAATAAAAAGAGAAATGCTAAGATGAGATGAAAGAGCAAATGGTAGCCAAAACCTGTGAAGAGATCAGCAGTGCTATGAATAAACATGAACAGCCTCAGCCCACGCCGAGCCGTCCTCGTTACCTCTCCTTAATACACGTACGCATACCGGGGCGAACCGTCTTCTTCCACACATGAACAGGAGGAAAAAAAAATGGATTTTGATGGTTTTGTTTCAAACTTAGACTCGTAGATTTCGTTGAACAATTAAATGGTCAATTTTAGTCCGTTTTTATATCATTTAAAGCTCTAAGATTTGGAGAAAAATGGTAAAAAACAATATTTTTTTTATTTGCTATTCTCCCTCCCAAACCTAACCTGACACATGCAGCTTTACCTTTTGTGAAACCTTAAGGCCAGCGTGGTTTTTTTTTTTTTTTTTTTTAAGAGAGTCAGGATCTCCACTTATCAAGCTGCACTGTTGCCACGGCAACGGCTGGAGATCAGTCGTATTGCCCAGCGGCATTCAGTCTAGAGGGCTCTCATTGGCCTCTTCATGGATCCTCGCAGTCCTATGCTGCAGTGCTATGGTGAGAACCCACTGCCCCCTTTAAAGCCCCGCTATCTTTTCACTAGTTCATCGCTCAGCAGGGAGCGAAGCGCACGCGCGCACCCCGGATCTGACCTTTCACCGCCATGAGCGCTCGTTTTTACCGGTCCCTCCGGTTGGCTCCTCTGGACTTTGGATTTAGTCCAAACAAACCGTTGGTGAGTCGGTTCTGCTGCTCGTCTGTTTTGTTTGTGTGAACGCTGCCAGCAGATGTGAAATGTCCCACCCCGTGAAGAGAAAAATCAAAGATTTTTGTAAAGAGTACATAAATAATCCAACTTCGCTGAAACTCGTGCTTCGCATGAACCAAACCAGTTTAGATGTGTGTTTGGGATGATTTTTTATTTTCTTTTGGTGGTACACCCATGGGACTCCAAGTTTCAAACATAGAGCTGCTGATTTTGAGGGAAATGTTATCAAAAAAGATCCAATAGTAGACATATTTAAATAAGTCAGGCATGAAACGAGCAAAGCTGCAAAGGCTACCAAAAGGCCAAGGGGTAAAATGACCAGTGAGCAGCAGCAGCTTTAAGCAAACAATAACTAGAGGCTGTTCATTTGTGTGAAAACATCTGCATCAATCACCTATGTGCTGGGGCCAAATTTTTGCCATTTATTAAATGCGGACACAGGGCCACAAAATCTTTCCAAGGGCCGCACTGACACCTCTGGTGTAGTCAGAATGGTTTATTTTATTAGTTGTGATTAGTTTAAAATGTTATAAAATAGGTTTTGAATAATTTTTGTTATTTTTGTGAAGATATTCAAAAAATATCTATATTAAAGGTCATAGTTACAACCATTTCATCAAAAAAATATTTTTTCTTATAAATAATACATCCACAGAACGTCTAGAGTGGTGGAGCATAAAAGTAATAATTTTACTGAAAAATGTACAGTATATAAATTGTTTTATAAATTCAGACAGGTCCAATATATGTGAATGTTTACTTCTTGTTACAATGCCAGCGGTGAGACGAAAGGATTGCGCTCCAATAAGAATAGTATGTTGAATTCATGTGAGATGGAGATAGGGCTAAGAAATGGGTTCTTCTCGGCATTACATTTCTCAGATTCAAGTAGACCAAAGGAGAAGCAAAACGAGGGTGAAAATTGGTTTTAGCTTTTGAGTGTGTTGGTGCCGACTTAGGGAAGCAAAGGAGCTCAGAAGCCACACAGAGGTTGCTGATTTTCCTTCTGGACAGGTACAATCATGGCCAAAAGTATTGAGAATGACAAGTATTATATTTTCACATGATCTGCTGCCCTCTGGTTTTCATGTGTGTATGTCAGATGTCATCACATATGTACAGAAATACAATTGCAATCATATTATGAGTAACAAAAGCTTTTAATGACAGAACGAGTTAATGCAGCAAGTCAATATTTGCAGTGTTGACCCCTCTTCTTCAGGACCTCTGCAATTCTCCCTGGCATGCTCTCAATCAACTTCTGGACCAAATCCTGACTGATAGCAGTCCATTCTTGCACAATCAATGCATTTTGTCAGAATTTTTCCACCCGTCTCTTGATGATTGACCACAAGTTTTCAATGGGATTAAGATCAGGGGAGTTTCCAGGCCATGGACCCAAAATCTCTATGTTTTGTTCCCTGAGCCAGTTAGATATCACCTTTGCTTTATGGCAAGGTGCTCCATCATGCTGGAAAAGGCATTGTTCATCACCAAACTGCTGTTGGACGGTTGGGAGAAGTTGCTCTCGGAGGACATTCTGGTACCAGTCTTTATTCATGGCTGTGTTTTTAGGTAAGACTGTGAGAGAGCCGACTCCCTTGGCTTAGAAGCAACCCCACACATGAATGGTTTCAGGATGCTTTACAGTTGGCGTGAGACAAGACCGGTGGTAGCGCTCACCTCGTCTTCTCCGAACAAGCTGTTTTCCAGATGTCCCAAACAATCAGAAAGGGGAGTCATCAGAGAAAATTACTTTACCCCAGTCCCCAGCAGTCCACTCCCTGTACCTTTTGCAGAATATCAGTCTGTTCCTGGTGTTTTTCCTGGAGAGAAATGGCTTCTTTGCTGCCCTCCTTGAGACCAGGCCTTGCTCCAAGAGTCTCCGCCTCACAGTGCGTGCAGATGCACTCACACCTGCCTGCTGCCATTCCTGAGCAAGCTCTGCACTGGTGGTAGCCCAATCCCACAGCTGAAACACTTTTAAGAGACTGTCCTGGCGCTTGCTGGTCTTTCTTGGGTGCCCTGGAGCCTTTTTGGCAACAATGGATCCTCTCTCCTTGAAGTTCTTGATGATGCGATAGATTGTTGACTATGGTGCAATCTTTCTCGCTGCGATTCTCCTTCCTGTTAGGCCATTTCTGTGCAGTGCAATGATGACTGCACGTGTTTCTTTAGAGATAACTATGGTTCACAGAAGAGAAACAATGATGCCAAGCACCAGCCTCTTTTTAAAATGTCCAGTGGTGTCATTCTTACTTAATCATGACAGATTGATCTCCAGCACTGTCCTCATCACCACCCACACCTGTGTTAATGGAGCAATCACTGAAACCATGTTAGCTGGTCCTTTATAAGGCAGGGCTGCAATGACGTTGAAATGTGTTTTGGGGGATAAAGTTCATTTTCTAGGCAAATATTGACTTTGCAATTAATTGCTGTTACGCTGATCACTCTTTATAACATTCTGGAGTATATGCAAATTGCTGTTATAAAAACTGAAGCAGTAGACTTTGTAAATATTAACATTTGAATCATTCTCAATACTTTTGGCCATGACTGTAGGTTAAATGTTTGCTAATGCTAACCAAAGGATCTGACAACTGGCTGGTAAACTGTACAGTTGAAGGCTAGAATGAGAGTTGGTGAGCGCAAGTTTGCCACCTACTGGCCGGGAGGTGTTAAACTTGTAGCTATCGCTTTTAAAAAAGTCGAAAGAAAATACTTGTATGGTCATTTAAAAGGAAAATTAGATAAGATTATATCGGGGAACAATTTACATTTTAAGGGAATCCACTGTTCATAAAACACAGTGAATGCTTACAAAGCTGAATAATCGTATATAATCATGATTTCAATATTGACCAAAATGATCGCATTTACTATTTATTCCAAAGTCAGGCTAAAAATAAGGAGTTTTGGTTCTTTTAGAGTTTACAGATTCATGTTATTACAATGTGAAGAAGGTAAAGCAGCTGGTTTGCCTGCTTTGCATCCAAATGAACCAGAAAACCTTTTGAGCCTGAGCGTGGTGGAGGAGGGGGGTAATGATTTGCAGTCACCATTTGACCATGCACTCCTCTGTGTACCAAACTATTCTGGAAACGCATCATAGAAGTTTTTAAACATGGGGTGCACTTAGATTTAAACCATGGCCCTTTAATTTCTAAAACTTTTTTTTTGGTAAATTTTCCGTTACAGTACTTGTACCATTTTGTTGAGCTCGCTATGAGTGTTATAAAGCAAGTTCCAACATTTAATCAAACCTCATTAGAAGCAAGCCAGCTACTCTGTAATTTACGATGTCTGCTGAAATATTTTCTTGCAATTTTTTGGCCCATTATGCCGACTAATGAAGCCAAATTCATAGCCTCTTTGTATCACGCAGCGTATTGAAGATTTCTGCTGAATGCTGCCTTCATTACATTGCCACATAAGGCCGTGGGAATAAAATGGCACCCAGTTTTCATCATTCGTGGCTTTATGTCCACCTTATGCGTTAGTTTTTCTTGTGATTTGGTTTTATTCAGAAGGACGAAGATACCGGCTTTCCTCAAAGTAATTTCGATCATGGTTCGTTTCCAGATGAATGTTTTATATTGCCTTTTAAAAAAAGTGCCACGGGCAGGATATATGGCTGAGAAACATATGTTTTAGCTTATTGTATTGCACTTTTAGAGCCTGGTTATTGTTTTCCCTCAAGTGAGATTGCCAAGAAATAAATACCAAGTTATACTTTATTCAATATTGTTGGCGTCGTTTATTCCAAGCACAGTCTTTGCAATAACAGCGCTTTAGTCTTCCATAAGTAAGACTGGGAATCTATTCAAGGCATTTTCATGAATGTATTTTCGCTCTGCCTGCTTTCCCACGGCGGGGTGGTCACTCGGTGTCCGGTTTCAGGTAGCTCGGCTGTAACCGGAACGTGAGCTGGGGCAGGAGCACATGGAAGCCCTACCGGGACACTTTGGGATCAGTTAAATTCCCGGCATTCCTCACATAGTCCCTTTTGAGGGGAAAGCAAATACTGAGGGGTTTATTGGCCCCCGTCTCACACTTCCACACAGGCTGCAGAGGGGAAACGGGCACACTGAACCAGGGCTTATCACAAGATAACCACAGCACCATGCTGGGCTGGGGTCAGTTCCCTCTAATTTGTTTACTGTAGTTCTGGAAGAAGGATCTTATTTAAGTTTTTTTTTTTTTTAGTGAGGAATTTTCTCGTTTCACAGAACGCAGTTTGGGTTTGAATTCCCCGATTCAACAGGAGGCTAATCTGTGAGACTAACCTGTTGAATAACCGCCTCATTTAAATCTAAGGGTAAATCATTGGCCCCTAAAATGCACATCAAACCTTCCTTTGGACAAAGATCCATGTCCTAATTCAATTAGTTACAGCTGTGACCCTGCAAAAGCACCGCAGATGCACCGTAAAACTCACCGGGAGTCCATTCTTACCCCAAAGAGCTGAGTGACCAAGGAACTCAAATGATCTCTGTGTGGGCTTGCCGAGCCAGAGAAATGTTATTCAGTTGAGGAATTGCTGGAGGTCTTCAGTCTCATTTGAAATTCTTGTACTTGGATCAAGTGATTGATTTAATTACTCTTGTCATTTTAAAGTTGGAACCAGTCTGCAAAGAAGATACAACCAAGTGGAAGTCGTCCCCCACCCCTCACCATGAACTGGCTCCTTGTCTGCGATGTTCCCTGCAACATCGACCAGGAACAAGCAGGTAAAGGAAATGGAGGAATCTTTAAATACAAGCTTGAGAAGGGCCATCGATGGAAGTTTGCTTTGAAAGAGGACGTTTGCATGTTCTGATGCTTTTATTTTGTTATTTCCTGTAGACCCAAAAGCACTTTATTTTGTTGGTCATTCATGTAAGATGGATACTGTGTTTCCATTCCTACTGGTACACAAGGGTTGGGTACATCAGTATTAACTATGCAAAGCTCTCTGTCTGACTTCATTTAAGAATTGAAAAAGAGAAGAAATATTAAAAAGGTCTAGAAAATACAATAAAAATACAAAGTATTACGAAATGTAACAAGTGAAATTATACATTAAACCCAAAGTCCTCGCATATTAAAAGCAGTTAAAAACCTTTTTTTATTGCACCTTCTACAATGATTATTGCACATATTGTGGCGACTCAGTAGCAATTGCAGTGAAAATTGCACTGTTTAGAAGCGGATTCCACGTCTGACAACATTTCACACACTGAAAGTTTAAGAAATCCAGTGAGTTAGAGGTATGCCATTAGTCTAACTGGAAAACTGGAAAAAAAAAACAAAAAAAAAACGTTTGCCCTGCTTTTCCTCAGATTTAATGCGGTGAGTTTGTGTTTAAGGGTAAAGTGGGCAGTGCCAAGTATGTCCATAATGATAGAAGTTCAGTCCTTTAAGGGTCTCTCTGCTGTAGTGATGGTAAATGGCTTGTACTTGTACTTGTATAGCGCTTTATCAAGTACAAGTAAAGCCATTTTTGTAGTGATGACTCTTTTGGAGAGCCTTCCTCTCTACTTCTGTGGTATTCCAGTGCCACACCAGTGGTAAAAGCACTTTGCACCAACCCTCCATAGGCCAACATGTGAGAGCGGAGGCTCAGTCCGACCCTCGTGTGCAGTCTGATGAAAAGCAGTCGCTTTTTAGGCTTTTGCAATGTGACTTAGGTGATTCATTGACCAGTTCAGATCAAATCACATGTGAGAGAAAAGGATTTTTTTTTCCTGGCCATTTTCTCTACTTCAATCCCCCTGATGGTGAAGGGGTGCAGTTCAGGTGCAGAGACACTCATCACTGGGCTAAGTTTAAGGCTGCAAGGAATGCGGTGTGCTTGTAGACAGATGGTAGGTGGCAGAACTTGTAGCTGGGTACATTTAAGAACTGACCTTCAGGAAACGACCAAATCATTTTTTTTTTCCTTTTTAATGTGCTGCTTTCCATAGCAACGTGTCTGAATCCTGATGAAGAGAAACGTTATCCTGACACCATGACCCATGTCAAATTTAAGACCTGTAGTAGAAATTAAAGAGGTGGACACCAACACCCCCTTTAGTCAAGGAAAACTATTTTGTATGAATATGTTTATTGAAAAGTCAAATTGCTTGTTGCCTGTTATCTGTTATCAAAAGAAAATGGAGATAAAAAAAAGTCTATATTTAGGCACTTCCTTAAAGGTTGTAGCCTAGTAGCCTTGGCCCATGGTAGCAGAGGTGCTCAGAACTAGGCCCTAGAACCATGACATTATGGTCCATCAATCAAATGGAACCTCCATACAGCAGGACCTCTGTTGTAAGAGACCTGTTATGTATCTTAGCTGGTGCAAGTTAGCCTTAGAATAGGACTGAGTAATGTTTTTTTGAGGCTGGTAAACGTTAATGGCTGCGCTGCTTCGGAGCTCACTCTGCTTTAGTGTTCCTACCAGGTGCATCCTCATCGCTGCACACAGGATCTGGGCTGGTGGTGAGCAGCTGTGAATGAAAAGCAGATAACTCCTGTAGGAACCCCAACTACTAAAGGAAGGTGCGGCCCATGACATTTGGAGCTCAAATCTAAAAAAAAGTCACACAAGCTAGGACATCCGAAGGCTCCACAAATCAACAGATAAAGAAAAAATCCCAAAATGTATAATTATGCATAAAAATGTGAAGGAAATTGGAGATGCATGCATCAAATACATTGTTCTGTCTTTATATTAAATAAATAAATATAGGAATGTTTTTTGTTTTGGTGTTATGTTTCATTAATATTGTTACTTCATGGTTGTGTGCTGCAGAACAATTTATGAAAATCACTTGGTGGGACAAAAACTGCATCAGAAAAGGTGATTGTTACCAATCAGATGTGTATATGCCATGTCTTTGATACAGATTTTAATTAAATATCCCATATTGCCATTGAGTAATACATTTGGTCATTTATAATATATTGAAATATGTTTCCAATTTTATTAAAATGATCATGTATAAAATGTGTGTAATAACTAAATAGACAGAATGCAGTATGGTAAATATTTATTTTCTACCAGTATCAGAATGCCTAGTGAGGGGGCCCATCTAAGCTTCTCCAGGCCCAGCCATGGCTCTAAACTTGCCTTATAGGACATTACAACCAGGGTATGTGGAATAAAGCCTGAATGCACACCATGTTGAACCCTGAGACAGAGGAACTAAAGCATCACCTGGCTTTGCGTCAACTGGAGGTGGAGGTGTAATGGAGTGAGAGATATTAGCTTAGCACATCTCAGGGCCCATAGCACCAACATAAAATAATTTAACTCCTCAGTCTACCTGAACATTTCTGTTAATTGTCCGCTTTGAGTCCCCGTAAATTTCTTTTGTAAAACTAAACGTGCACAAGATATCTGGTCATATTCCCTTGGACTTCACTTTGCCTCCATCTGTTTAACTACTGTTTAAGAAGAATGATCAGTTTCTCCTTGACATGCTTCGGCAGAACTACGGCTTTAGACGCCGGCTGCCGTTTTTGACAAAAGGTCACAACGCGTGCTGCACAAGCAAAGATCTTCTCTGCCTCATCTTCAGCTACAATTTTTAGCTTTGAAAGCGGTCAAAACTCAAACTGTGCTAGTTCAGTCCGGATGGAAAATATATTTTCCGTTCTGCTCCTGTTTCTGAAAGTAACTCGAGCTTCTAAACACGCACCGCTGCTTCAAATCGCTTTAGAAATTACCTGGTTAGACCTGGGGAACTTTGCTTGCAGTGGCTCTTTGTGTTTCAAGGACATGCTATTTTTCCTTCCTCTGGTGATTGATAGGAGTCATTGATTGCAAACAATACCATTAAAGGCTAAAGCCCCTGGACTTTCACTAAAAAAAAAAAACCCTGTGGAGAAAAACGTCCAGGACTGCCTTACCTTGCTTCGAACACTGTAGCTGTGGGAGATTGCTGAATCGCAATCAACAGCCATTGTTCTGCCCACAAGCCATCAGATGAGGACTCATCATCCGACTTAGTCACAATGGCGGCGTGTGGTTGCTGACTAACGGATGATTTCACCGTTGAATTGGAAGCCGTTTAGTTTGGGGAACACGTGCTCGTTACTGGCCACAAATCAAACATTACAACACTCAGTCGAAACGGTTAGGGAGTGGGATGATCAGTGAGAATCAGACGAAGCGGAATGTTTTACATGAATCTTTATTCAAGAACTCTGTGTTCAGATGTCCGAGCAACAAACGCAGGAGGGCAGCAGTGCTTTCCCTTGACGATGTTTATTCAGGTAGAGGTCACCTTTAAGTTATTTTGAGCAACTTTGGAGGCTGGTTGGTGGCGTCGTTCTTAACGAAGGGCCGATTCATCCTTTCATATCCACTCTGAGGTTCCTTGAAAGGACACGGTCACATGCAGCATGTGCGAAGATGGCTTTAGGAATGTGCATGCAGTGCAGTCAGACACATCTGGGTGACTGTGTGCTCGTAGCAGACACACACACACACACACAGTCGCTCAGCATCACACAAGCCCAGTGGTGATTATGCATAATTACTGAATCTTTCTCGTGTCCCTGTCACAGTTGTTAGGGTCGTTTGAAGAATGCTCCACTTAAATTAGGCAAGGAGCAAATGTGCACAAATGTTTCAGCCAGGCCTTCAGCTGATACTGATCCAGAGTGTCCCATCTTCCGTACAGCCTTTGCTTAGTAATGGAGCCTTTCAAAACGATAAATATATATTGGTTAAAAGTTTAGCTGAGAGAATGGCAAGGCCTTTGTGCAGACTTGGAGTCTGGCGCCCTCTAGTGATAATGTGATGTAAGGTGGATGAAACAGTTGAAAGTTGCTTTTGATGGGAAAGTTTTCCTCTAAACACATTAGAATACATTAGAAAAGTCATCTAATTTTGGTAAAGGAATTCAGAAAGAATCACTGTCATGCCCCAAAAGGAGACTATGGCACCAAAATTAAATGAATCACATAAAAAAACTGTCTGTTTAGGGTACTGTATATATTTGAAAGTTTAATGGAAGCAAAAAGGGTTGGTTAAAAAAAAGGAGTTCAGGCTGCAGGGTTTACTGCACCCTAATAATGACCGTGAAGCAAAGCCAATTCACCAGTTTGACACAGAGAGATATCCAGGATATGAGCTACAACAGTTTTATTATTTCTGTTAAGCCACTGCTTAAATAATGAATATACGAGAGAGAGAGAGCTATATATCTATTGATATCTAGAAATAAAATATAAGATATTGTTTTTTGTTTTATTTTGTACGTGTGTCTGTTTACTTTTTATGGGAACAAATATCATTAATTTGCTGCTTTTAATGATTTGTTTCGTTAAGTCATTCATACCAAGAAAGAAACCCTCTAGGAATTTGTAGAAGATAAAGAGATGTTTGGCCATAAAGGCAAAAAGTATGTTTGGGGGAGTCAAGGTGTTGCTATAGAATCAAATACTAGTTTATCGCCTGTCATGGTGGTAGCTGCATCATGCTGTGGGATGAGGCTGCCACTGGTATAGGTGCAGCAAAATACAGCTAGAGGCAAAGCGAAAGGCAAACAGAAGCATGCAGAATCCAACAATGGTAAAGAAAAATATATAAACATAAAAACAAGAATAGGACACTCAAGGGCAAATCTACAACATAAGAAATATAATACTGGACATTTATAAAAAATAACATATTATTATCAAAAGAGGTGCAACTGTGTATGGGGATTTAGAAATGTACAGAATGTGCACATTTACGAGAAAGAACTGCGGTTAAGAGAAGGGATGTAAGCCGCTTACTGAGTTTGAGTTTGTGTAGAGCAGTTCTAGTTACGAATTCTCACAGCTGCTGAGAGGAAGGATCTGTGATAACGTTATTTTATGCATATAGGATGCAACATCCAGGCATTAAAGAAGCTCTACCAGCTCTGCAACAGCATTGTCAAACAGTGACGTTATTTTTTGCAGGAGTCCTTTTGTTTCCCATCACCTGCACCTGGCACAGGGGTCCACAATATAGAAGTGCCGCTGTGGTACTCTCCCCAGCTTCAGACCAATGATAAAGATGTATCCCATGATGCCACACAGTTAATCTGCAGCACCTCATAAGCCTGGAGCTGATGCCAGCCGGACTTGCAGCCTTTCGCACCTCGAGATGTCTCTCTTCGTTGCTCGCCTGAAGTGTCGAAAGGGACAGGATGGTGGTGGAGAAGGGGGTGGGATGGAGTCCACTGAAGAGGGGCTGGTGGATGAGAAAAGCGTGGTCACTGCAATCATTTAGATTATTATGGCCAGATTTTATCTAAGCAAGTCACTTTCAAAATCTTTAACTTTTCTTGCTGTGATTTTCACCGGGACAAATCAAGCCAGAAACAGCTGAAATAAACCATACTGGACAGTTAATTCTCATTTAAGCCAAGTGTTTGCTCAATCTTGCTACAAGTATGTTATTGGCACATTTAATTATGTTGGATAAAGAAACTCCTTCACTTTTTTGTTGTAGAAAAACCTGAAACCGTCCATGGCCACTGGAGGGCAGTGTTCATCTTTTAAAAAAAATGTTTTTTGGTCAGGTCCTCCTTTGATTGCTCCAAAAACTTCTTGTCCTCGCACAATAAGAAAATCACTCAGGAAAACAGAGTAAAAGAACATGCCTTCAGAAGCTTGCCTGAAATCCATCCAGCGCTGAAGCTCTCCTTAAAATCAATTCTGATCTTGTTCACCGATGCAGATCAGTGTTTTGGTACAACTCAAAATGCCGTGATCTCTCCTCCCCTTGCTTTGATCGATTAAAGGTTAGTTTATGCTGTGTCACAGCAGACTGTTCCTAAATAAAATGCGTGGAGTTATTCAAAAGCTTTAAATGTTTACCTAATTAACTGTGTTTTAAAATATGATTCAAGAGCAAATGGATTTTTAGAGAAAGCCCTTGCATGAAGAACTTCACGTTGTTCCATGCTTGGTCAAGACGAGGACCTGGGCCCATGAGGAATTGGGTTTTAAAAATAGGGTATTACTGAATAAAGTCTGCTTTTGTTTCATGCTGAAATGAGTATACTAAACCACCTGTGGATCCCATAGGTGGGTGTGGATAACAGTGTTTCGTATGATTTCTTTTCCATCCTGATGCTCGTTTTGAACTTGAGCAAAAGTTCCTCACAACGTAAAGATGTCTAAATGCAGCCCTGTGATTGGCTGATTTGACATCCGTGCTGCTGCTGAACAGGTGTATCTAATGAATTGGTCGATGAGAGCATGGCATCCATCACATCCATGTTCTGTGCTCTACTCACTGATGGGATGCATTTCCCTCCTCTTTTGATTGGCATTGGACTCATAATTGTAGAGTTGGTAGAAATTTGTGGGTACATAGATTCTGTATGGTAAGTTGCAGCCACCCTAAAGTGTGTTCAATATGTAGTAGGTTATGATTCAGATATCATGAACCCCATTTCTGATTTTGAGCTTGGGTGAGTGGGCGTGTTTTCCTTCATGGCGCTTCAAACTAAATGCAGTTTTGATCTACTGATCTCTTTTGTTTGTTATTGGGTGTTGCCTTGTTGGAAAATATACCAAACACTGGAAAGTTATGATAGCCTCAGAAAAACTATGCTGGTTTCCATTAACAACTGTATTCATGTAGAAAGCCCAGCCCATCTTCGGCACAATGTAGATTTCAAACAAACCCCAAGAAGTTTTTATAAAGATCCAGTTTCTTCTTCAGGCTGGGGGAGAACAGACGCCGTGGCCCAGCCGCGGTGTTGGTTTTTGCTTCCCAGAACAATCCAATAAGCCTCCATTAAAAGTGGAGCATGAAAAACAGGCGGCCGGGGAGATGGCCACAACACTGGAGGCCCCAAACCTCCAGTCTGGGCGCTGGAGAGGGACCCGGCACAGACCCACAATCCTAAAAAATCAATCTTCTCCTGTAATGATGCGGACCGAGCATAAACAAAACGGCACCTCTATAAAAAGAGAACTGGCTCCAGATCTTCTGGGTGTTGTTCTTTTATTGTGAAGATAAAAGATGTAAATTAGAGAGGAGTCATACAGGCAGAGCAGAATCTGAACGGGTTCTGCCCCAAATTAGAGTTTCAAGACACGATCACTGTTTTGCCTTCTGTTTCAGATAAAGATGGGGAGCAAAAGTGGGGTTGCTGCTGTGTTTGTCAGCGTGGTGGGGATCTCTTCCTGGTTGATTCTGGAAGGTGCTACATGAATTAGATGTAATTGTGTCAAATCCCAGTATTTACCACTGATCCTTCTCTAAATCAATGATGTTTGTTACAGGAGCCACAGAGACCCTCAGGATGAGTTCTTGGCGTTTCCCAGGAAAAATGACCAAGTGGGGGGTTCATACAGACGCACCAGGCTGACGGATTCAAAGACTCGGTCAGGAGTCTCCTGCTCACCAGGTTGGTAATTGGACTTGAGTCGGACAGTATTCCCAAGCTAGACTTTTGTACTGCCGTCTATTGAATGCAGTCTAAGGGAAAGTCATGAAAGTGGCAAAAAGCTTCCTCTATGTGATTCCTTTCTAATCAGCTTGCAAACATGTGCAGTAGACACAAAGAGTCAGTTTTCTGTGACGTTAAGGATTACAGAACCATTTCCACCTCTAACGTAAGGTATATCCTGTATAATTCAAGTGAGAAACAAACACATCTGTTTGAGAAAAATAGAAACAGCTGCACTAATCAGGTTGTAAGTGTAATTTAGGCCATATTGGCAGTTGCCCAGGGCGGCATCTGTAAGGGGAACCGAAAGCACCAAGTATATCAAATAACTGTTGGGTTTCTGGTTTGGCTATTATAAAACCCTACGTTTCTTCAGGTGAAGAAGTTCTTTTTATAGGTTTTTGATGCTTACTTGCACTAACAGTGATCCAGAAAAAGTTATTTAATTTTCCGGTTTTCTAGTACCCACCTGAAAAAATGTCTAGTTTCATCTGAAGCGGAGTGGGACTCATTTTCAGCCCTGGAGTTTCATGCCTCACACCGGCACACTTAAGATAACGATCTATTATTATTTTAAAAATGCTGATTTATTTTTGATATTTCATCCTATTCCCTTTCACTTTTGGGCTTTGTGAGTATACCATCTTAGTTTCTAATTATAAAAAAATATGATAAAGGTCACTGAAAATGTTTTGCGTATAGAAAGCAGTTATTATAGAACTAATGGTTGTTTGTTTACATGACTTTGTTACAACAGCTCACTTGTTTCGTCCATACTAACAGGACTAGGGCTGGGCCTTTATTTTGTTCTTTTATCGTTGTCTTGAAAAGTTCCCTATTGTGATAAGAATTTAGATTTATCTTGACAACGACAAAATCAAACTATTGGTGTCTGAAAACCCTCAAAACTGACAATATTTGCTATTTTCTCCACTTTTGGTTAATTGAGAGCATCAATAAATTAAAAATATATATAATTAAATGCAGTTACTGTATGCAGTTTGGTAATAATTAAATCACTCTTCTTAATGTGAGTCCTGATGGAAGATGAGTTAAATTTAGTTTTAATTTATCTTTGGTTTTGAAATGTTTTCAAGGACAGTGTTAGTGCTTATCGGGCCATAATTGACATGCAGTCACAGCCACACAGTTACCTGAAAACGACCGCAAGAAGCTGTAAATAGTCTTTCATCATCACTTTTAACATTATCACAACATTACCACAATATATTGTGATTAAAATTTAAAGTCTCTATCGCCCTTCCCTATTTAAAAAATATGGTCATAATTCTGAGGACAAATGAAACCAGCCCTTGTTACAAAGCCGTCTGATAAACTCAGGTGCGTTTCATGAATGAAGAGCTGAACCATCTCAGGTCACTATTGATAAAGAACAGCGCCACACTCTTCATTATAATATTCACTTAAGTTATCCTACCTGCCCACTCAGGATTTGTGGGCTCGTGGCTGTCACTTGGTGCTGTATCTTAAGACAAACCAGTTGTGAGGCGTTGCATCATGCTATTATTTAAACTATATAACATTACATTATGTGGCACAACATCACAAAAGTTAATGACTTGGTAATTAACTTGTATGGTGGTATGCAGGCAGATGTGCCAAACTGAGTTTAATGAAAAAGCTGCTAGTTTTTGCACATTTAGCAGCGTCTGTTTTCAGAGATTTTCTTCTTTAAGTCTAGCTTCCTCCGCCATGCCGCCCTTGCTCTTTATCTTTCAAACGCCATTGACCGAGTGCACTGACGCTTTGTCAGGGTGCGCGTAAAAAAAGAAGGAAAAACTTAGCTGCCATTGGAGGGGGAGGCAGGCTTTTTAATTTGGGGTATCAGATTTCAGGGGGTCCATTATAATATATCTGACTGAGCCACTGGGAATTGTGCCGGTCCTCCCAATTAGCCACTCTGGGCCTGACGGTAACTTTACCATGCTCCACTGTGGGTATGATCTTCTTTTGTGTAGGCTTTCTGTGTGGAGTTTGCATGTTCTCCCAGTGTCTGGCTAGGTTTCCTCCGGGCGCTCCGGTTTCTCCTACCACTAAAGACATGCCGGTCAGGTGAGACCTTAGTGGCAGCGTACTCAGTCGCAGTAGCTCAGGCTAACCCTCCATCTGATCTATGACATTTTGTTGTATGTGCCTTGTATGTATAATGACAAATAAAGCACATTATCCTTAGAATTGGGGCCAAAAGTTCAAGTTTGGTTTAATCAGACCAAAACACATTCAGCCACAGTGTTTTGTGAGCACTTAGCCAGGCCTGGATGTTTGAAGGGAACAGCTTGTGTCCCTCAGCAGGTCATTATTACATGTTTGTGATCCCCGATAGCAAACTTGTTCAAGGTGGAATTGACAGAGAAGAACCCCCTCTCCTCTAGTGCTGCCCTGGGTAATTACGCTTATTGTGCCTCGGTTTATGGTTATTAAATTATATCGATTTTCTTGTATCATTCTCCAGAGTGATACCTTTGTACACTGACACCTTTTTGATATTTTGTAACCCGTTTTGCAAGCTGTGGCTTTAGCTAAACTGTGCCAATGCAAGAAAGTAAATTCCAAGGACAGCGAAGCTTCATTTATGATTAAACTCTATAAATGAAGGCAGGTGTATGCCTGAAAAGACTAAATGTTGTAAAATGTGTTTGCTCTGAAAGATGTCAGTGTGCCAGAGAGCAAAAATGGAAGAAATGTGTAGGAGGTGAAACATTTTTTCATGGCACTATACTCTTGTTTGGTTTAACTGTACATGTCAAGAATTAATCCTTTCTTTTTTTCTTTTTTTTTCCTCTTTTCTTTCTTTTTCTTCTTTTTTCCCCTTTTTTTCTTTTTCTTTTCTCTTTTTTTTCTTTCTTTTTTCCCCTTTTTTTTCTTTTTTCCCCTTTTTTTTCTTTTTTTCCCTTTTTTTCCTTTTTTCCTTTTTTTCCTTTTTCCCTTTTTTTCCTTTTCCTCTTTTTTTTCTCTCGTTAGGATTACTTCTTGAATTAATCCTAACGTCTATAAGATTTGATTTGTAGTTAGAAACACATTTCCACTCAAGTTAGCTTCCCTCCCTCTCACTCTCTGCAGAGTTTTTTTTTTTTAGACTGAACAGTCGGAGTAAAATACTAATTAATAATAATGATACGCAGAACACCACAAAAAAATCTAAAGTACCCTACTTTTTGTTGGGGGGGGGGGGGGGGGCAAATTCAATAACTATTGATTCAGCAGAATTGCATAGAATTAATACCACGTCCCTCAAATATAATCTTTCCACATATTCAATTTTAACCAAGTTGAATTGCCTCTAACTTTCCTACTAGCTACTGAAGGAGTTAAAGCAAAATCCTTCTTTGTTTCTGGGTTAACGCTATGCTCTTTCTCCGTGGGATTGTTCGTGCAGTGTCTTCATGTGCGCTTAATTTCGTTGTTTTGGTCTCGCAGTCTGGAACAGCTGCAAATTGTTAGGGTAAACCTTGCATTAGCAGAGCCCCAGTGAGGGAGGAGAGAGTGGGGGAGGCGAGGGGTCACCAGGCTGCTGAGGCAAATCTCAAAACTGAGCACCGACGAAAACAATCGATGCTCGCACTCTGTCCTACATTATCACCTCCGTACCTCTGGGTTTCCCCACACGTCCTCACGACTACGCCGAACCACCAGAAATAGCGTTTGACATGTTTCGGCTCTGGCTAATTACTGGACTGCACTTAATCTTAGCCTGATAAACTGTCTCAGCATCATTTTTCAGTCACACTCCTACAGGAACAGCTGAGGTTCACACAGGCTGTGAAGAACCTTTGGATTTAGAGGCTTTTGTGCAGGGTATCTCTACTAAGATACTTTGTTGAGCGTGTAAGAGAGGAGGGTTTGCTTTTAAGGTCGGATCACGACGTGGAAACGTGCTGCAGACTTCCTGTAGTAAGGAATCACTCTGGGTTTTGGCTCCAGCCATCTGTCCCTGCGAACAGCTTAACACAAAGATAGCGATCGCCCCGGCGTCCTGGCTGAAGGGTTTCGTTTTCGGGGAGGACCAGTGAGTGAGGAGGTAACATCTGAGGTCAGAAAAAAGCTAGGATGCGATGTTCTGTTCTCTGAAAAAACGGCAAACTGGGTCAGATCGGCCCGCTCTGTTCATTTTCCATCGCCCCTTGACTGAGCAACTCTTGATGTGGAATGAGATAAACCATACTGCGACGTCTACGGTTACAGCCCAGCTTAGGAGGTTTAATTGGTGTGAACAGTACCAGGAGCTTTCCTCACTCCTCTTCCTGGTGTGTGTGTGTGTGTGTGTGTGTGTGTGTGTGTGTGTGTGTGTGTGTGTGTGTGTTCATCACAACAACTTTCACAGCCTTGACAGCTTCTCAGCCTCTGTCTGGGGAATGTGTGCAGGTACAAACAAAATAAGCTTTTGACAAAACAAAAGCTTTTCCTGTTTTTGGACCTACAGTATAACAACTGGCTTCCTGTATGAAAAGAAATCAAAGGGTTTTGTTTTTATTTAAGCTCAGGAAAGTCCTGTTAGCAGCTAATGCTTGCCAGAATTGGACATTTAAGACCGTTAAGGTGCTCATAAAAATTAATTTGCATCACAATTATTTTTAACATCATCAAAAAGTGAAATTTGCATCGATTAGTTACCCTTCTGATGTCTATGGTGAAAGTCCTGCAGATGATGGTTTTTGTAGCCAATCGAATGAAAGGAAAGTTTAGTGGAAGGAATAAAACTTGGTTGGAAAAAATAAACGTACACAAGCAGCTAGGATGAGAGGATTGTGAGGCACAGCCTAATGTAGAGTTTGAGGGAGATTCACAAAGTATGTGTTGCAGCTGGGGTCGGACCTTCAGGAGCCACCAGACACAGACCGGTGTTTGTATAACATACCGAATCAAATCAAAGTGCAAATCTCTTTAAAGCCAAGTGATAACAACCCAACTATTGTCTTCAGGGTGGATTGGTTTACGGAGTTGTGTCCAAGTCTTTCTCCATGCAGGCCGGAAATGTGAAGTGGAAAGTACCGACGGGTCAGAAGTAGTTAATTTAAATTAAAACAATTTATTCATGATTTTTTCTTCTACTTCTTCTACTCAAAAATCTACTAAACCTGGAATGTTTTCATGATGCTTGTAGTAAAGGGATCTCTATCTTTATAAAGGGGGTCTCAAATGGTTGCCTTTTTAAAAGATAAGCATGTAAATTCTGAAGTTTTTCGGTCAGCTGTCACAGGCTAATCTCTGCAACAACAATGGGATATGAGTCACTATTTCTTCAAAAATGCTTTCTGCAACGAATTTGTGCTTTTCTAGGGATTACACAAAATAATTTTGGGGGTCACAAGTGGCCCCTATAGTCCGTGCTTTGGACACCCATGGTTTATGTGAGGCCAATAATCAGAAGCAGTGGCTGCAGCCGTGTTGGTGCCATTGAAAAGAAGCTACACAATAATGGAAATTTCACAAGTTACTGTTTGTTTCACAATGAACACATGGCAGCTTTGGAAAAAACTTGAGATGTCGCACTTTTGAATGTCTGGTTTTACTACCAAGCATTACTCGATCCAAGGTGAGCTGAGTCACAGCAGCAGCACTGCTTTGCTGAAAACGCTCTCTGGAAAAGTTCAAGTCGGGGAAACTCCAGTCGGGGCGGTGAGCCGTGATGCGACTGGCACATATGGCCACAAGTGTTTTTGTTAAATTCCAAGAGCTGACCTGCAAACGCGTGTGAAATTTACCCATTTTCAATATTCTGACTTTCTGAAAGAACCAAAAATCTTGACCCAAACTTGAAAGTGCAGGTTAATCATCATGACAGCTGAGGGTGGGGCTGGACAGGACTTAACAAATGCAGATCCAGTACATACATGCATCGTTTCGTCTGTTGCTTTTCTAAAATAGAACTTCAACAAGAATCTGGCCTAATAGTTTGTATTTCTTATTAATTGTTAATCATACAGGCTCAAATTTGTATATATTCCTGATATTTTGATACCCTTTCATTAAGAACTTGCAGACAAACATTTTTGCAGCCATAAACATGGTTTTTGCACAGTTCTAGGTACATATTTAAACACTGGTCTCATCAGAATTTGATGGGCCCATTTAAATTGGCTGTTTTCCAGCCCTTTGGTTCAGCTTTTAGGCATCAACTGTCTCTAACTTAGACGGTAGAACGCCAGGACAGTTTATCTCCAGTTTATCATAGGCCTGAGCATTTTCCTGAAAACCCTAACTTGTTTGTTTATTTACATTTTTTTTCCTGAGGGTGACAGTTTGGGTCAGACGGTTGAAACTGATTTTTGTTTTTTTTTTTGACGTCTCCAGTTGCTACATTGCAGCAAACGTCATTTAAACGACAGAAAGCTGACAAGCTTCCCATCGTTTGGTTAGTTAAAAACTTGCCCGGCTGACATAGCAGAGCCCTTAGTAGACATCAAACGTGGATTAACACCCAGGCAGAAGGGACCGCTGATAGGTTAGGGTTAGTTTGGCCTCTCGCTGTAGAGAAAGACAGCGACTCGCTGCTCTGAAACGAGCAGGAGCGAGCGACTGCGACTTCCCACCGTGCGACAAAGTCAGCCCAGCAGGAGTGCACCTCCTGCACCATGCCCAGAATAAAGCATCCTCAGAATAATGGGCCTCATTCATTCACCTTTTTCCCCCTCCTTCACACGCCGACACCGGCTTTATTTTCATGTGGTGTTTCTGCATCATGGAAATTCTGAAAATGACCTCCAATTATTTGATTGCTCTATTTTCCTCGCAGGTTATTTTACTGCTGTCACCAGAAATACAGAAAAAACCTCCTCCTTCTGCACAGCTAATAGAAATAGATTTTTTGGGACTTGGGAAAGCAACGTGAGGGGTTGCTTTGCTGTCCAATTTGCAGGATGTGGGTCCCGGCAGCTATGATAGCAAATGGATATCAGTGAGTTGTCAAGCCTGTATTAAAAGCAGTCGGCCAGTAACGACTCTTTTATGGCGAATTCCTAAAACTTGACCCTGGATCAGCAGGATTTTAATCAGCGGAGGCTCTGTTTTTGTTCTCGTCCGTGTGTTCATGTTTTTGTTCTTTTCCAGCTCATTTCCCACAGTAGCTGTCTACCCTTTGCCTCACATTAGAGTTCTCATGTCTTCATGAGTGGATCCTCTTATTTGTCGGGGATTTCAGCATCAATTTAACGGGCCGTGTCTCGTTCTCCATCTGTGTGTCTAGACAAGATTACAGTAAGACCATTTGGATGTCATGCGCCCGAAACGAGTGATTCTGGCGGCATGGAGGTTCGTTAAAGCGTCCAATACTAAAAACAAAACCTGCAGATGTGGTTTGAAGTTTTTTTTTTGCTTCAGAGCATTTCCAAGGTAGAGGATACTTTGTGCATTCCTTGAATTCTCACAAAAGATCTCCTCCTTACATAGCTGACATTAAATCTAAATACGAACGCGTTAATGTGTTCAAGATGTGTTAAATTAGCCTTAAGATTCATGAGGTGAATTCTTAACCTACAGCAGTTATCTGACTTATGAGAATCTGTCGGTGCTTGGTCCCTTAAGCAGAACCTGGTTCTGCAGGACGTTTAATTGATAGATTTTCTTTCACTGTTACCACTTACAGTAGGGTGAGGAACTGCAGCAAAATCAGTGACTCGGTGCAATGATCTGGAGTCTCATTTGTAAAACTTTGTAGAATCCATACTAAAAGTGCACGTACGGCAAAATAATTAATTTATAAAACCATGTGCACACACACCGGCACACAATTTCCCTTTATAAATCACAGCTGTACCTGCATGTTTCACTCTGATATGGAGTGAAATTGAACATCTGAGAGGAATCGTGATACAGTTTAGCTGCAATTCACCACTTTACCATCTGCATCGCCACTTTTCCCAAATGGTCAGAGTTACTGTGAGGACGGCACATTTTCCCATCCATTTTTTAATTATTTTTTAATAGATTAGAACTTTTGCATGGACACACGTTTCAGGCCCCATTTTGTGCGTTCACAAGCTTTATGGGTCTGAATCTGTTCTGTATATTACTTGTTTCACTCTATTTTACTCTCTTTCCAACCTTCAACTGAACTGTTGCGGGTTGGAACTGGGCGGCAGATCCTGTAGCATTAGCATTAGGATAATGGTTAGAATTACCAAACATCTAGCTTACCTGTACAGAAGGAAAGCAGTAATCTCCACATGGCTTCTGAGGCCCTTTGCTTCTTGGGTTTGGCACCAATGCTCGAAAGCTTGACCAATGTCAGAAATGTAATACTGAGAAGAAGCCATTTCTCAGCGCTATCATGGATCTGCTACGGTCCGGCAGCGCCTGCACTCCAGCTACACTGCAAAAAGAACCTAAAAGTAAGTCAAATTTTCTTGAAATTTGTGTATTTGTCCTTGGTTTGAGCAGGTAAATAAAATGATCTACCAATGGAATAAGATTTTTGCACTTAATATTGGAACAACTGATCTCCATCATCTTATTTCAAGTGCAGTATATGTAATTATCTTATTTTAGGGGTCAAAATGTTCTTACCACTGGCAGATAACCTTATTTACCGGCTCAAATCAAGGACAAATAGACTTGTTTGAAGAAAATTTTACTTACTTTGTGTTCTCTTTTTGCAGTGTAATGTGACTTCAACCTACTATTGCTATTGGTACAGAGTCCTTTCATGTCGACGTTGGTATCGTAACAAGAAGTAAATATTTTTACATTTTGGCTCCGTTTTTTTTAAAACTGTTATGTATTTACTAAATATTTAGTCTTCAGTAAAATTAATACTTTTATTTTGAACCATTCTAGATGATCTGTGGATGTTTTATTACATTTTTCTTAATTAATGATTTTGGTGAAAAAGTTGTGGCTACAACCTTTAGGTGATTTCTTGATTCTACAAGCCAGACAGGAATCGGGCTTGGATCTGGTTGGCAAACCTGACCTCAGCTTTCCAAAAGAATGCATTCAATCAATGTGAAATCATGACTCTACTGCACTGCAAAAAGGGAACTAAAAGTAAGTGCAATTTTCTTGAAATTAGTGTATTTTTCCTTGATTTGAACAGCTAAATAAGATTATTTGCCAATGGAATGAGTATTTTTCCCCCTAAAATAAGATAATTAGACATCCTGCACTTGAAATAAGATGATGGAGGTGAACTGTTTTTATTTTGAATGCAAAAATCTTATTCCATTGGCAAATAGTCCTATTTACCTGCTCAAATCAAAGAAAAATATACTAATTTCAAGAAATTGCTTACTTACTTTTAGTTCCCCTTTTGCAATGAGGGGAGTGATTACTGTTCCCTATAGGGCCATTTAAATTATTTAAACACAGCATTTTGTATTTATTCCGGTGATCTTAGTCTGATGTTTGCCATTCGGAAACATGCAACTGTTACAAAAAGCAAAAAACAGAGAAAATCTTATACTTATTCACAGCACTGTGGGTGTCTAAATTTGACAAGAAATATCAAGTCATAAACGCAGCACTCCTACATACTGTACCATGTTTATCCGGGCACCAACCACACTCTTGATTCCTTGCCAATTGGGTCAGTCAGGCGGGCTGAAAAATATACAGAGCTGTATAGTAAGAAAATTAAAAAGGAGTTGAGGAAGAAAAGAGGAGTGCGCGGGGCTGTGTTTACTCACCCACTTCATTCCAGCTAAAACCTCTTCGCGTTTTTACAGAATCTGAAAAGGAGGTCACGGGCCACAACAAGGCCGTGGTAGAAAAACAGTTGTACATCGCTGAGGCAGGCACTTTTGGGAAATGTTTCCTGTACGTATGGATGTGTAAGGGGATTTACTGTGTGCCTGGGAGTGCACACGTGCTCGCGTCTAACCACTAACAGACTTGCTCCAGATGTGGCACAGTGTGAAGCAGCTGGGTAGGGTTCTGGTGCCGTGGAGTAAGTCCGGTGCTGGTCTGCACTAAGAGAACCATGAGAAAATTCCTGAGGCTCCACCGTACACATGACCTGAATCTAAGCTTCATGCATGTACAGAATGTCTACATATTGATTTTTTTTTTTTATTATTTGACTATTAGTATCTTAGGAGCGCATTTAAACCTCGCAGATTGCGCAATAATCTGGCAGCCATTACCTTGACAAAGGGAGTCTAAGGAGGGCACAAAAGTTTACACAGTTCAGCAGTTTATACAGTTAGATGCGTTTAAGATTAGGAGCCTGGTATGATTGGACTGAACGGCGTGATGAAGGCATTTTCTTGATGAGGAAAACAAGAGTGAAGACCAAAAAACATGCAAGAATTGGGTTTTCTGAGACTTCTGAAAACCCCCTGATGGTGATCTAAAACGTCTTGTAGTGAAAGTGGATATTTAAATACGCCTTATAGCGAGTTGCACAACTTCTTTCCTCAGTGTCTGACTTTAAATCACACTAAACCCCCTCTGGTTTTTAGGTCTGTTAGGTCTACTGAATAGGATACTTTAATATAGTTTTTGTTTAGCGTCCTTTTAATTCCTAACTTGATGCACATTTCATTGGTGTTCAGCAGAGTTGGCTTTTAAAGCTGTAGGATTTTTGCTCAGACGTTCTGGGTATCCTCCCACAGGCATCTCGCTGCAGTCGGTGCATTTTTGCCCATTTCCCTCCAGACAGAAACTCGGGCTCATGTCTTGAAATCTTGCTTAAATGTTTCCATGTAACGTTCTTTCCCCATGGTGCTGTCTATTTTGTAAAATGCACCACTCTCTCAAGCAATAACATAGCCACACATGACCCCCGTACCTCACAGGGCATCTCCGTTTCCTCCCAATGTGACACCTGTCATTATGGCCCAGCACTTGAACTTTAACATCGTCAGACAACAGGACATGTCTCTGGAGTCTTTTCCCCTTCCTCTCTTAGTGGCCTTGCCTTTTTTCTTTTGACCGGGTTAGTTTCAGATCACCCAGCATCTTCACAAGGTCTTTTGCTTTTTTTTTTATCTAGGGTTGATATGCAAGCAGTCCCTTGGTACGTATTCTTGAGTAGAGATGTAAGATGAGATAATATTGTTTATCGAGATGGTCTATATTGCGTTATAATTATACTTTTATGTTAATATGCATGTAGGTTATTTTTCATGTTTCTCATATCTATCTACAGCTGTTTGTTAAAAAAAATGTGCCTATGAGACATTTGGGATACAGCTTTGATTCAGAGATGCATTTTTACAGCCCTATTTCCAGATTAACCATCAGAAATCTGGAAATGGTATCCAAAGGTCCAAAGCTCTTGTTGGTACCTTTTTTTTTTTTTAATCTGTACGTTCGAGATGTTTACCAAATGAATTGAATGTCAGACAGTGAAGCTAATGGGCCATTTTATACATTGAATGTAAACATGTTGGTTTGGTAAATGGTTTGTGCTTGTATGGCGCTTTAACTAGTCCGACCATCCCAAAGCACTTTACACTAAAGTCATTCATTCACTCATTCACACCCTGGCGGTGGTGAGCTGTGTTAGTGGCCACAGCTGCCCTCGGGCGGACTGACAGAGACGAGGCTGCCATACATCGCCGCCACCGGAAGTGTCTAGCCCAAGGACACGATGACTGAGACAGTCAAAGCGGGGGATCACACCGGCAACCTGTCAATTACAGGACCGCCTCCCTAACTGTTTAAGTTGTGTCTTGGGAGCCATAAAGAACGGCTGGTGGATCAGTTCATTGGATATCTGTTTCTGTTAAAAGAGCACCAGAAAAGTTTTTAATAAGCCGTCCACAGACTGATAACGACTGAGTTGCTGTTTTTCTTCCCCCGACATTAAAATGAAATTAATTAAATTTGAAACGAGGTCCAAATATCTGTCTTCCTCTAGTCAAAGCTGGAACAGACGAGGGAAAACCCACTTTTATCCTAATATCTATTGACGCGTCTCAATTGTTGAACAATAAACACGATCAGAACCAGACGTGGGTTCAGACTCGAGTCCGATCGCTTTGAACACGACTGCTGCAAAACGAAATGATGCGAGTTCTGGAAACAAAATGTCAGGGGAGGTCCACAGCTTTCTACGAAGCAAATGGAAACTAGCCACGAGGCTTTTGTGTTTACTTGAAGAGCGCTGCTGGATGACTTGCTTGTAATAAATTTGCTATCTAGAGAGGTTTCCCTACTGGTCCTAAAATACACAGCAAAACAACAACAAAGCTCTGGATTACAGAGATTTGGGATAGCATTCATGTCACTGAACTGCCACAAAGTTAGGTTTAGTTCATTAGGATCTTATGTAATCGACTGACCTGAAACACTGCACGGTTTAGAAGAGGAAAATAATACAAGCTTTTTAAAACTGGATACATAAACTGTCACGTTTGTTTTTAAGTCCCCCTTTACTCTGATACCCCTAAAATAAAACTCAGTGCACATAATTGTCTTCAGGTAAGGTAAGTTTATTTATATAGCACTTTTCAGTAACAAGACATTCAAATATCCGCTAATCAGTAACTAGTCCCCCCGTGCCGGGCTGAGGTGGAAGGACCTGTTGACAAGACATCTAACCGTTTTTATTCCCCTAAAATCTGGCTTTGAATGAAGAGTGGTTGGAAGAAAGTCACAAGAAGTCCAGTTTGCAGTTCACCATAATCCATGTAGGAGACATGGCAAACATTTGGGAGAAGGTGCTCTGTTTAGATGAGAGGAAAATGAACTTTTTTTGTTCAAACATGAAACACTATGCGTGTGGTGTTTTAGAAACAAACACTGTACATCACTCTGGGAGGCGGAATACCCCTACAAGCCACACTTTTCAGAACCTTATTTAATTTTCTTTCACTTACATTTTTCACTGTTGAGTCATTCACTTCCCAGTCCCGTTAAAATGCCTTAAAGTTTCGGGTGTAACATAACCAAAGGTTAAAAATTGCAAGGTTAATATAAACTTTTACAAAGAATTTACTATGGTTCTTTGTTTGACATTGAAATTTGCTACTAGGTCCGATATGTTGTGTAGTCTGGGATGATATTCTGCATACCAACAGTGGTTGCTTGAAATGCTATTGCCTTTGCATTATCTCAAAGCAGTCGGTCCACTCTCCTCAGACATCATAAGTACAGTTTTGTCTAACCATTCCCTCAAGAGATGGTTGTGTGAAAGTCCTAGGAGATCAGCTTCGGTTCTTTTTAGCTTTTCCATTTCTGAATATCTACAACCATGCTACATTTAATGTCACTTGAATGCCCTTTCCCTCCCCATTTGGATGGTCTGAACATCACCATGTAGTAGTTATTGCATGGATGCTGCGCTGGGTGATCCGTTCCGCAACTAATTGGAACCACTAAAAGCGTAAAAAAGATATTGATCTTTTGAAATTCAGGTTTGTGCACGACAAAGTGTTTTAGATTTTAAACTAGGGATCAAATGCGGCTTAGATTCTAAAAAATGGCGAAATAGCCCTGTAATTGCCATCCATAAACAAACCACTTCTCTCTCACACAGACTGTGAAACGTCTGAAGTTGACTTTGAAACCAAAGCATTTTCCTCCAACAATCAAGGATCAAGATGCTCCACAGTGTCACTGAAAGCCGTGGAGCCATGTCAGGCAGGAGTCGGTTTCTGCTTTGCATCATTGTCGGGTAAACTGCTAAAACAAGAGCAGAGCAGTTTGACATTGACTTGACGTGGGGGAGTTGAGGTTATTGGACACATCTGTTGATAAAAGCAACAGCTGGAGCATTTGACCGGTGAAGGTCTTTGTCTGTGAGGGATGTGTCCAATAATCTCAGGTATGGTAAACACTGACGAGCTGCCATAACTGACAGGCTCTGGGTATTTTACGTTTGATGTGTGTGAATGTGCTCTTCATGAAAAACACTGTGGCATTGGACATTTCGATGTTTTCATGACTGCGGCTGCTTCTGACTTTCAGCAGATCGTATTTTACACACTGCGGTTTGGTTTAAGGTTGGGGTTAGAGCGTGGGTTTTTACATTTGGGGCTTAAAGCTCTCCGAGCTCTGTGCCTGGGCTGATAAATTACTACGTGCTTCAAAAACTTATGCAGGTGTCCTACATGCATTTGTTTCTAGTCAAGCTGTCACAAAACATCAGTTTATCATTTTACACATGGATATTACCAAATGGAGAATCAGCCAATCACATCCCATTCATGTGCATTTTGAAGTATCGTATTAGAAAAGGTTCATGGAAACAGCAGAACCTAAACCAACTTCTTAAATTTTGTAAAGAAAGGTTTTCACGCTCACTCAAGGTGGTTTTGGCTTTTCTGAAAGAGTTGATGTGCAAAACGGAAGTTGGAAATCACATTTTCCAAATAAATTCTGACGTAGCGAATATTTACCTCACATGATTAATCAGCTGATACCGCTGTCGGTGTCTTCAGGGATATTCCCGTAATGAACACATGAAACATGTCTGGAAGTCTCCAGACAGTAACATCACCAATGCTAGTTGACGTAACAGAACAACTACACCTTAGCCTGGTAGCAACACTTTCTGAAAACATGGCTCCATTTTTCTCAGATGTGTGGTCCATGCTAGTTCGCAACCTCTACTTCCTGTTTATCACAGCCAATCATAACGTCAACCGTGGACGAAATCATGCTTTGCGAAGCCTGGTTAATTCCCTGCAAACCAATAGGTGGAAACATACCTAATTCACACTTTTTTATTATTTATTTTTTATGAGATTTTAAAAGTTTATTCCAAATTTGCACGACAGTTGGAGTTAGCATAGCAATAGAAGCATCAATCGATATTGCCTGGTGGTGGTGTCATAGTGTAGGGAATATTTTCTTGGCTCACTTTTGACCCATTAGGACCATTTGATCCTTATTTGAAATCCACTGCTTATTGTTGCTGATCATATCCATCCCTTTATGAGCATCATGACTATTTCCATTTGGATAATTCCCTGTGGCACAAACTCAAATCATCAAACTGTTTTGTTGATCATGATGGTGCGTTGTACTCCAGAGGACTTGATGCAGTTTGTATCATAATTTGTCCCTTTTATCACCCAGATCTTAATCAGAAGGGATAAGAAAAAAGTTAAACCTTAAACAAATTTATTCTCTAATTTTTTAATCTAATCTCTTAGCAAAAAAGCTGAAGAGCCAGAGGGGAAGGTATTGCCAAACTGCATAGATTTTTTGGAGATTTTTCTTTGTTTCTTTCTTTTTTTGCTTCAAAATGATATATTTGTTTCCCCCATTATCAATATGTAAATAAACAATAAAAAAAGTAAAATAAAGCCCCAGGTTCCCCTTTACAGTGCCGGTTCTGCCCTTTTTTTAATGCCTATTTGAGTTTGTGCCTATGCGTTTACATTTTATCTACTGTATTATTAGGCCTATTTCATGTGCCAGTGAAGCATCACAGTATGTGGGTGTTTTGAGCTTGTTTTTGGGTTTTTATTTATGTATACTTCACAGCTCTTCACTCTAAGAGTCCTCGCCAAGCTTCCAAAACAGCCCCCTGGGTAATCTAAAACTAAGCTCTGACAAAACATCATTAAACGCAAAAAAAAGAAAAAAAAGCATGACCTAGTTTTTTTGCAATTGCGGATGGAGACAACTTCTAAAAACAGACTGGGTGTCTCGGTGGATTAATGCAAACGTGTGTATATATGATCGGTTCCTCTCTGTCTGCAGAGTGAAACGTGAAACGGGAACATGGTCGTGTAGGTACTGTTCAATCCCCTCCCCTCAGGTCATAGGAAGTCTCAGATCACAACCTAGTTGCAGTTTATTTACTTGGTTCTTCTCCTTCAATTGTTCTTCATGTGTTCTTCCACTGCTCGCTTTGACCGGTGCACAGTCACGACTCTGATACACCAATTCTGACACATTTTGGTTTGGGACACTGTGAACCCCATGCAGGATTAGCGCTGATAACATTTGTACTTTGATGTGTTTTTTTTGCTAGTTTGAAAACCGCCTAAGAGAACTTTATACAGGAAAAGGATTGACAGAAATCAGCTAAATAGTAAAAGTGTTCAAAGGAGCTCCAAAGTTTTCTCAGAAGTCTGCCCCCTCTGGTGACAAGTTGAAACGACACTAGTGTTGCGCACGAGAGACGAGACAAATCAAGTTTATTTATAAAGCACATTTGAGTAACAAGGCAATTCAAAGTGCTGTACATGAACCGAAAAACGTTAACAGGAAATATTACATAGGAAAAAATTACATCAACAAACGAATGAGCTAAGTAAATCCTTGACTAGACTTCTTTCATACATTAACAAACATAGAGAAAGCATAAAATCAAAGTACTTAATTGTTTCTATTCATAATAAGAAATAAACTATTGAAATCCTTGGGTGCCTCTGATTGAGAGCGCGCTGCGTGTCACAACCACGCGCATGCCCAGAGAATATGACCCTGATCACTCTTTCAGGAACTGACAAATGCAGCACAACTCCTTTTTATATACTAAATACCAAATAACACCAAATAAGTGCAAGATGATTGAAGTCATTGTAGCTATACAATGACTTTAAAGGGGATATATTGTGCAAAATCCACTTTTTTAGCCCTTAAATACATTTTGTTGTTTTATTTCGAGTCTCTAGGAGTGCAGAAAATCTGGAGCTGCGTAGATATTTTTTACATCCTTTTTGGGTCACGTGTTTGATGGGGCTGCACTCTGGTGCCCCCCCCCCCCCCCAGGCTTGTGGTTTCTCACTACTCCTCTGTACACATTTGACAGCACCTCAATGGACCTGTCTTTGAAACTCATTGATGTTCACAGATGATACGACCATCATTGCTCTGATCCAGAATGACGATACGTTTGCATCCAGACAGAAGGCCGATTGGATGGTCCACTGTTGCTGTCAGAACCACCGGGAGCTTAACCGATTCTGTCCTATCTCTGTGGTTTGACTCATCCTCAAAACAGGGCCGGTCCAGACTTCAACGATCTGTTAGGTCTGAAAACAGGATAATTAGGGCTGATCTTCTCTCCATCCAAGATTTGCACAGATCAAGAGTCAGGAAAGAGGCAGCTAACCTCTCTGTAGACCCTACACATCCTGGACACGGACTGTTTAGACTTTCACCTCTAGGTCGGCGCCAGAGAGCACTTTTTTTTGCAAAACCCAGCCTTCCTGCAGGCCGTCTACCTGATGAACACCTTACAGCCTGAGTCAGCTGCTCACCTGTGAAAATGATGAGCATATTGCAATACCAGAACCTACCTGTTTTTTTTTGGCCAACCAGCCAATTAGGAGTGTGTTTTTTTTTTTTTTTTTTGTTAGTTTTTTTTAGGTAACCTGAGAGCTGAGTGACGTCATACAGCCAATTAATTAAAAAGAGAATCTACAATGGGCCAATTCCCAAGAGTTCTTCCTATGCGATCCCAGGGAGATTCACAGATGTGAGATTTTAAGCAGAATATTTCACCCTAGCAAAAGCAAATTGTCTGCTAAGCTTGTTGGCGCAAAGGGTCACTGTCGACAAAGAACGTCTGCAAAGCCAATTAGCGTCAAAGCTCTCCATGAGAGCAAATCGAGCCCGCAGTCAGGAGAAAACTTTCCTGGCTTTGAATTCAGTGAGGATTTTTTTTTTTCAGCATCAAAACGCAGAACAATTGGTTGGAACATATTAAAAGGAGAAAACATTTTAAAAGATCCCTCAATTCCCCAAATACTTGTTGTGCTTTAATAATAAAAGCCAACAGCGATCTGGTTTGAGTTTTTCAATTTTAGTAATACTTTTCTGAGGGCACTGAAGGAGAAACGTGGAACAAGCACATCATCTCGCTGACGGAAGCAATTACCCCTCTGAAGTCTAAATGTTTACAGATTGGATTCAAGCAGGGGGTATACCTTCACAGAGATATACAGCGGGACTCAACCAGTGAGGAAAAATGGCTAAAAGTGTCCTGAAAAACAACTCGAAGCCAAAATCTACTTAATTCTATCTAATTATTACTGATTAAGTAGTGATTGGAGATAATTGCAGTACACTGTACAACAACCCTCTGGCATTTTGCTCTGATGGAAAAACTAGTTGGAGACTGTATTGTAAACAGATCATGTTTAAGAAGTTCACTTTGGTTTATAGGTCATACTGTAGGGCCAGATCTAGAAGCATATTCCATAACTTCTCAGTGTTGCTGATACCAGGGCTTTCTAAAAGCTAAATGTTGGCTTGCAATATCCATTCCAAAAGCAGTTAAGATGTTTGTTAGGGATCAGTGTTCTGTTGGATCCCCCGTGTCCCACGTTTCAACCATTTGACCCAAAAAGTCAACTTCGAATGACTGAATACTAGTTAGGATGTTTGAGAACAACACAGGAATCACTGATGTGAAATGGAAGATTGCTGCAACACCAAATTTGCAATCCACAGGGAAGCAAGTCTCTCAAAGACCTGGTCGGAGAGGGTGCCGACCAAAAAAAGAAGCTTGACAACTTTTAAGATCGGCTGGAATTTTAAGCCAAAGAACACCGTCCCATACTGTCAAGCATGGTGTTGGTGGCATCATGCTGTGGGTCTGTTTTACTGTTGTTTGTGCCGTTGTATTCCATTAAGTGGATGTAATAATGAAAGGGAAAGAAAAACTCCTGATTTGTCAATGCCCTCTACAATCATCAGCTAGTTAGGTGAAACTAGAACAGAACCGAATGTTCAAACAGCCCAATGACCCAAAACACAACTCAGATCTGCTCACAGAATGGAAAAAAGTCAACATTTTAGGCTTAAACTAGACTGAAAGTTTGAATACCATGCTTAAATATCCATGCCAGGAAACAAACACATTTAAATGAGCTTAAATAATCTAATGAGAAGCTTGTTTATCGCTTGTTGATTATTTGATTGGTGGATGGTGGTGGTTGCTATTCAGGTCCAGCCAAATTCCTGCCGTTCCAAAGAAGCTGGGTTTGGCAATGAGCTATCATGAAGAGAAGCTTGTAGGGATTCAAAAGGTTTTGTACATCAGTTTCTTTTTCTATTTCTGCACTTGTGCAAAGCACTCCATCAGTAAAATGCATCCATCTGTGGAGCATGAAGAGAAGGCTCCATTAATTAGCTTGACAGGTTGTGTTTTATTTTATTCATTGTAAAACGCAAAACGTCTCCCCTCTAGCTTTTCTTGGACATCTCACTCTGCAGCCATGAATGGTGATTTATGGGAATTTGGCAAAGGGAGGTGGTGGTGAATCATTGCACAAACACACTAAAGCCTATTGGGTCCAGACACTGTGGTTAATCAAAGTCAAAGCCGTAACCTGTTCTGAAGCATATACAGCCAGAATGGCACACCACCACTATGTCAAATGGAAAACAAACACAAAATGGGGCGAGAGACATTTGCCCACCCACCTACCAACCCCCCCCCAACACTCATGCTGACCCACAAGCACAGATATGCCACAGAAGGTGCTCCCCCACCCTGTTCCACTCATGTGTAAACTCTTATAGGACACATTGTTATGACAACAATCTGTGTGATTTTGGGGGTATAGATCAGACTTTTGCATTGTACTTGACTTTGTTTCTCACTCAGTCAACACTCATGTGATCCAAAGGAAACTTTGTTGTGTCAGACTTTTTGACCATCGTGTTCTTCTGGCTTCTGAATGATGATAATGTAGAAAATGTGGTTTTAGTCCAGTTTAAAGTTTAGGAACTGTCCAAGGTCCTTCTCTTGTAACTTCTCATATAAAAATGCTGAAGAAAACGTATCTGACCCATTGTTTCATATTATCAAACAAAATCTTATAATTAACGGTAACCTGAGTATACAGGTTTTTTCTGTCCATAAGGCGCACTGGATTATAAGGCGCATTACATATTCTTCCCAAGTGTGTAATATCACTCCGCCCCTCCGGTAGAATGACCAGATGTCCCCGATTTCCGGGACAGTCCCTGTTTTGGATGAACTCTCCCCAGCAAAAGCTGTCCCCGGAAATGTGCCCGATTTTTGTGCATCACGCTGGAGTAAAAACGTTCAGCATTGCCGCTGTCCCAACGTAGTAGAGCTTTGCCAAACGCACCTTCCCCGCCCCGTCGGCGTTGCAGTTCAGACAAAACAAACCAACCCCGAGGCAGAGATTTTGTGCTCAACAAAATCAGAGACGCCCCTGGTTTTCATTAGAGAAATCAAATCTGGTCACCTTACAACGGTCTCTCCTGAGAGGGAGAGCTATCCGTCTCCCTCTCAGGAGGGAGTAGTTGGACTACACTGCCCTGTTTCTAACATAAGACCAAAATAAACATAACTTTTATATTGAATTAACTTACTAGGTTTATTGTTGCTAGGGCGTACTCCGGGCTGCCTTACATTAATGCACTTCTAGTTTAGACATTACAGTCAGGCAGTCTTGTAGACAGCTCAGGGGTCCTATCAGGTAGTGACACAGTGTACCGTAATGTGCAGAATATACATTGAGCAGAGCAGCTTCGTTGCTAACCAAAGTTGTACTTGACTCTGATCTAATCTATTTACACATTTTAACTGATTTTTTTTTTTTTTTTAGCGCATTGTACCACATCAAATCGGTCAGTAAGAACGACAAGTACAATAATCATATATAAAGCGCACCAGATTATAAGGCACACCATCAGTTTTTGAGAACATTTAAGGAGTTTATTTACCAATTGAGGAAAATGTATCCAAACAAACCTGAATGTGTAAATGTTTTTGCATACAGTCATGTTGGTTTGGATAGCATTTGTCCTTTTTAAAAAAAAAAAAATGAAAGAAAACTTCAAAAGTGCCTTTCGTATTTACTCTGGTTACAGTTGTCTTAAATAAGAAATTTATGATATAAAACTTTTGTGTGTAAGCAAAAACAACATAAAATGGTCAAAATGCTTTTCACATTACTGCATTTAAGTTAGAATCAGGAACCTGTAATGTTTGGCTTGAAGTACATTTTGTGGGGTACTACTATGAACTACATTTTGGAGTCCGGGTGGCCCTGTTCAACAATCAAACCTACCCTCCAGCAACGACTGAAACTCATTCTGACTACAATAAAAGTCCATTTTGCAGCTGTTTTATGTAAACCTCTCCGTCATTATCGAGCGTTTAATATCATAACCACATGTCCTGCATCGCATCGCATTCGGCGTTGTCATAAACCGTGTTCCACGTGAGCAAGTCAAGGACTTTTGCTTTTCTTCTGCCCTTCAAACTGCGGAGGCTTTATTTTCACAGAAAACATCAAGACTCTATTATCGTGCACTGATCCATGAAAAGTCAGTCCAATGAAACTAAAATGCAGTAAAAGCTGTGTTTAATGAAGGAGAGTGATGCAGCTCAACGTGTGTGGTACCTTTTTTCCTACGTACGTGCTCACAGATTGTACCATAACTCGTTAAAAGAATCGTCTCCCTGCTCGGCTAATTCTTTAATGTGTTTCAGATGTGCTGCATAGTAACTCGCTTGCATTTTAAAAGCTCTGTTTGAAAAGAACTGGGTGCTGATTCAGCACATTTCAGAGATTTAATGGACTTAAAACAGAGAAGGTTTTTAAACTCTGCACACAAAATCTAATGCCTAAAACTATTCCATGTAGCAGGTTCCTGGAAAAGTGTGGACATTTCCTTTTAGGAGTTGTTTCAGCGTATATGTCAACTTTTCTTGTTGTTCTGCCTATTGAAACGATCAAAAAACTAATTTCTGAATAAAATGAGACTATTTTAAACTTTGTCTGGGATAAAAATGGCCACAAATTAATTTAATTTCCCCCAAGATAAAGGTGATCATACTCTGTTTAGAAGACAGGTATGTAAAAAAAAAAATCAATATAATGTTGCAATTTTACTGAAGATGGCATTTGATAACCTTTATATGTGCCATATTAGAAAATCTATTACAATTGACAGATATTTATTATTTTATACTGTGTGATATCCTCAGATAACGGTCAGAAGAGCTATCAACAGCTTAAAGAAACCAATCACTTGATAAATCAAGATTTTTTCCCCCTCAGATATATTTAGATAAGACATTATTTAAGACATTAAACAGATAAATAAGGAACAAATGCCTTTTTAACATTTTTGTTGGAGTACTCAAAGCTAATGCTAACCAAAAATCTGTTTCTAAAATATATTCCTAAGGATATGTAAAATCAAGACGGCTGAAATATGCTTAAGTAAAACTAGACGAAGAAGACTGGCTAAAAAAAGCTATTAAAACAAAGTTAGGGGAATAAATATCTTTCAGCTAGCAGTTTGCTGGTTAGTTACCGAGTAGCTAGCTTTCAACCTTTGTCTACCTGTCTAAAATTCATACTCCATGGTGCATTTTACAGTAAGGGTCACATTGCATTTCTTTTAATCTGAGTATGCCATTATTTTTTAAAACGGTTCTAATGTCATATATATATATATATATATATATATATATATATATATATATATATATATATATATATATATATATATATATATATATATATATATATATAAATTCTGCATTGATTGAGATCTGGAGGCTTAATTTGCTTTAGGGTCAAGCAGTAATCAGGCCTGGGTGTTGATCAGTTAATTCATAATTTAACAAGGGGATAATGACTACTCAACAAAGTGTCAGGTTTGTTTGGTAATCATTTTGCCTTTTCATAAATTAAATGATCATTTAAAACTACCTTTTGCTTTTACTTGGGTGATCTTTGTCTGAGTACATGTTTAAATGTTTGGATAATTGAAGTTTAACCAAACTGCAAAACCAGAAGAAATCGATTAGGGGATAAACGCTTTCTTACAGCACTCTGCCTCAGCCAGGAAAGTTGCTCACTGCCGGTACGTTTGTATGGTTTCTGGGTCGAAGCCACACCATTATGCATCCCATTCTACAACATGAATGTGATGCTACAATGGTAGAGAAGGCAATGCTGCAACAGTACATGTTTTTGCCTAATTTGATGCATGTGTGCAGATAGATGGAGTTATTCTGATTTCTTTGCCCTCAAACTGCCTGGTCCAGCGTTTTTTAAGCACAACCCAACATGTGTAACATTCAGTCCCTAACAGGCCACATAGGTGTGTTTTTAAATTTTCCTAGAACGTGCAAGCCCCCTGGCTTATCCGGTCCAACCTAGAAGCTCTGCTGGAGTTTAAGTTCTTCCAGGTATCTATGTCAAAATGTTGAGTGCAGATATTCCAGGTCCTGCTGTAAATAGGCTATAAAAACCATAAGAAGAGGAAGGGGGGGGAAAAAAGGGAAATGCCTTGGTATCCAGTGCCAAAACAGCTGAGTATGACTCCAATATCCTCCACCCAGAACTGGCAACAAATGGGCCAGGAAGTAAGTTAATTAACAGTGTAGCAACGTGGTTGAGTAAAAGGCATTGTGTCTGTGAGGTGTAACTACATCTGCCCTCTATCGTCACCCCACCTAGGAGTGGTCAGGCCTTTTCCAGCATGCAGAGTGGGGGAGGATTTACAAAGCCAAAAAGGAAGCTACTGACAGCTGTTCCTCTCATCACCTTTGACTGATGGATGAAAATGACCTCCCTCCTCTTCCTCCTCAATGCCGTCATGAATCAACCCCGAGCTCTTTGACTCGTTTGCTCCGTAAAGTACGTTTGAGTGTGTGCGCACGTGTGTGTGTGTGTGTGTGTAGGTGGGGTGTATCATATTTTCATGCTGTGTGCGTGTGCTGTCTGGGTTTTGTATCATCATCATCCCTCACAGCTGCTAGCATCCTGGGTTGCATCAAGGAAAACCACCAGCTTGATTGTCGTGGAGGAGTTATAACTTCATATCCCGTTCAGGTTTTGAGGCTCAAATTGCACCCCACAAGAGACCCTCATTCTGAGCCTCTCAGAACTTAAAAGGGCAGCAGTTCCCCTTTTTTGTTTTTCATTTGTGCAAGCTCGAGAAGTCTCGAAAAGAATCGTGTTTCTGCTGGAGCGTTCAATTCCCAAGCCGCCCTGGTTGTTGGCTCTTTTATTTTCAGAAACTAAAGCGCTTTGCCAGAACACAAAATCTTGGGATGCGAGTTATAACAAGTAAAATGCTGAGGCTGCAGACTGGGCTCCATCGTACTGTCATATAAAAAAGCGCGGCCACTTCGTACAAGAGGCCTTTTTAGTGAGTCGAGTGACGCCGGGCAACAGGTGGCAACTTCCCGGTTATTACGGAGTAGCTGTTTCCTAGCGGTGCCACTCTCTCTGACGTCACTTACGGGACTGGATGTGCGGCACAGCTGGCGTAGAGCCCTCTGCCACGGAGCGCATGCCAGGAAGGTAGAGGGCCGTCAACACCTTGGCTGTGTCGGTGCCTGCTGCAAGAAACACGTCTCACTGCAGAGGGAGAGGTTTTACTTGTGAGGTTATCCTGTACCACCGCTTGGAGACTGACGATGCGATCTTGGTGTGTGAGGTGTGCGATTAGACGGCCAGAGTTGAAACCGAGGCCGTTGCCATTAGTGGTGGTAAACTGCTGGGTGGTTGCTGTTGTCGAAGATCTTAATCTGTGTTACTTTTCATGGCTTCATTGTTTGGTTGTGCCTCAGATAAGCAACACATGGGTGCTATTTCTGCCTATCTCGATGGATTTGCTCATTTTCAGCTGTAAGGGCATGCGGAACAGTGTTGGACAAGCTTGTGCATGAGTTCATGGCCTGTGTACATAAACAACTGTCCTTATATGCTAAACCCTGAAGCTTTCAATGTAGTGTATATTGCCAAAAATGTATGCAGTGATTGACATCCCATTCCTGGGGCTTAACCTGATGTCAGTCCTCCCTTTGCAGCAATACCAGTTTCAACTCTTCCTGGGATGGTTTTCCTTAAGGTGTAGGAGTATTTTCCAGAAGCACATTTGTGAGGTCAGACACTGATGTTGGACAAGAAAGCCAAGAAATTAATGTTCTGTCAGGATGGAACAGCAAAGGGCCATTCCAAAATTGTTCTCATAAAGTTGGGAGCATGAAATTGTCTAAAATGTCTGTGTGCCGAAGGATAAACTCCAAAAAAATAAAAAATAAATAAATACCCCACAACCTAGTCCTCTCTGGACTAAATGCTGAACTTAACACAGGGTCCAAATCCAGGGGAATCCAGGAAGAAAACCTGCATGAAGCTGCAAGATTTGTGACTAGTGCAACTAACCCTTACAGCAGGACAGTGATTCAGGATTGTGCATCCTCTGCTGCTTGCATTAAAGGTAGAATTGCCAATTTTTCCAAATTTCCCCAAGTCCATTTTTAAATAACTGTGCATGCCCAAGACTGTCACATGAAAGAAATCTCCCAAATCCACCCCGGTCTTATTTCCTTCTCCAGAGTCCTTTCTCTTCTTCTCATAAACATGTTCACGGTTTACTTGTTGTGATTCTCAGCCATGTTCAAAGTATACGGTGAGAGCTGCGGAGCAACAATGAATGGCTAACACCGAAGCTAACCGCTAAGCTAACCGCATACACAAACACTAGAAGTGTGCAAGCGGAAACTAACAAGGAACGAGCGCGCACACTGGCGTTACGTGAGCGCGTCAGAGTGATTGGCATATGGGACAACCAATAGATAAAGTGATACACCCAGAACTCGAGGGGTAGAGGGGAATGAGAGCAGGAACAAAACTTTTTACAGGCCTGAAGCTCTCATTGAGATCCAGTTTTTTACCGCTTTTTTCTGAATACATAATGTATTGACTTCTGTCAGGTTAGAAGGACCGTTTCACCCAGTATAACAAAACGTGTATCTGATCAGGATTACCAACTATAGCTTTAAGCAGAAAATCACTACTGCTCACTGTATGAAGTCAGAGGGTCACTATTATTGTTTGCACAAATGAAATTTCCCCTTTACTGTTAATGAGTTTAACTCCCAGCCACTGCAAACCTTGCCTGTCTGCAAAACAGGCCATCCAGTAGCACAAATGTTACAGAAGCCCTTCGGTTCGTGGTACTTTCTGTATGCCAAAGGTGTCGATGGAACATTGGGCCCTAACTGTGGTGTTTTCTTCTGTGTAGTTTCATTTTTTATCATTAACAACAGACATGTTCCCCATATTAGGTCATTCCTGGGAAATTCTTAAATCCCGGCTCTGGCTCTTGTCACACTCTTAAGAAAAGCTGCCAAAGTTTTCACTTTTGATAAGTTTTGTATAAAAAAAAGACAACTAAAAAGGGGGGACATTTAAGAGATTTTACATCTGAGTCTTTTAGGGGAGAGACTCTTTGATCAGCAGGCTTTTACTATTTACTAACAAAACACTGATCTGGAGTGAGCTGTGATTCAAAGAGAAGGCTGACCCATTTTGTGAACCTCAGTTCAGACACTTTTAGAGCCCAGACAGGAAACGTTGCCTCTTACAGTTTAAATTAACTCCTCTATTGTCTGTTCATCTCAGTTCTATTCCTACTCAGTTCCTTTCTATTTTCAGCCCCGCTCTGATAATTAATCAGCCTTATCAGAAGCCCAGCGCTTACTGCCGGAAACAGAGTTAAGTTTGTCACGCACCGACAATGATGCAGGAGGACAGCACGCTGCCTTGCTTCACTGCCTGAGGAAGTTGGACGTCATGCTTCCTCCGAGCACACCCTGACTTCCTTTCATTTCTCAGCCGCTAATGACTAAGTCCTCGTCCTGCATGTCACGCAGGAAGGTGGTCGCCGTAAGCGCGGGAGCCGTGAAAACCTTGTGAGCCGTCAGGTGGAGGCTGAGCTGACCTTGGGCACGAGTTGTCCTGACCAGTGGTGGAAGTGGATGGGCGTGTGTCAGGAGCCAGGAAACGAACTCACGCAGAGAAGCTATAAAATACATATAAAAGGACTGACCGTAAGTCGCCAACAATAGCAAAAACGCCTTACAGGAAATGCGGGGAGCGCAGTGGGAAAAGCACCGCCAAGCATGCCCTCTTAATAACGGGAAATCGTTTAATCTTTTTGCCCCACACGCTGTGGTTATATCTAACCATGTCCAAATCACCAGGACTGGCCCACATGAAATCTAATATTGCTGTGTGTTTGTTCAGAAGTAAACATGGAAGCAATCGTTCAGGCGCACCTCATGAAAAGCGCTACAGTGCCGGTATTTGCCTCCCTTGCAGATTTCTTCTGTTTTTGGTGTTTTGACGCACGTAAATACTTCAGAGCATGAAACTAGGTTTAGTTTCGAACAAAGATAACGTAAGAAAATACAAAGCAATTGTAAAATGATTTCTATCTAAACCCACCTGCGCGTGTGGCGGAAACATGCTGGCTGTGCCACACTTGCCAGCAACAACTCCTCTCAGCCATGTACAATAGCAGGCATATCTTCTTTGATATCTTTGTTGAGGAATTCTCACCATTTCTGCAGATTTACTTTAATTAAGCAAAAAAACTGGAGGATTTTTGAGCGTGAACAGCCTGTTTAAGGTCTCGCCACGGCATTTCAAACGGGTAAAGGAGGGAAACCCAGATGCTGCATCATAATTGAGCTCATTCTGGGTGATCTCAAAGCACCCCAGGTGACAACGTGGGCATGCATTTTCTAAAAGACGTTAGTCTCGCACTCACAGACATCTCTGCTTAGTCCATTCGACATGTACAGGGAAAAACTCTACTTTAAGTTTCCTTTGGATAACGGAGCTTCTCACCTTAATGCTAATGCTGGACACCGTATAATAGAGGCTAATTTTAGCCACTTATATCCATAATCATACTCTTTTATTCATTAACCATATCACATGACCATACATAAGAGTTACAATATAGATGGACCAACAAATCAAGAGATTTGGCTCCATTTTTCACTACTACAGGCTAAAGCTTCTCTGGTGTTGCTGCAGATGAGTTCCCTAATTCATCTTGCTTGGCCTCAGACTTGGAGGAGCTGACCTTCCTTCAACATGCTTCACACTTGGTGGCAAGCAATTAAATTTGCATAGTTGTAGAGGAGGAGGTCTGGTTCATGAACCTGAGAACCTGATGTAGTCTAGCCAGCACTAGGAGCGAGCTGGAGTTTGAAAACGCTATTGTTTTTGTTTTGGAGGGACTGGATAGATATTTAAAGCGTCCCTGTCACCCAGTGGTTCTCTAGCACCCCACATAAAATACCTTAAAGTGTCAGTAGTGTAAGCATACGACCAACAATCTGCTGCAGGGTGAACGGCTCTGAAGACGGGCTTTTATGTAAGGACTTCTAAAGTAATCCTGGTGCATCTCATAGACATTTTCATTAAGACTAAAGGATAACGTGAACTTGTGAGAACGGACCATAATGCCGCATATCTTCTTAAAGCAGTACAGGGAAATCAATCAAAGGATTATGGCAGAGTATCTCTTTCACGAGGAAATTGCAGTTCATTCGATAACCTTATCTTCCTTATGAAGGCCTTTTTTTTTTTTTAAAGGAACTGTTCCTCCGGTGACACTCTCTTTGATTTCCACAACTTCAAAGCAAAAATGTGGAATTCGGCGCCCGGCTCCGATGCTCCAGAATCTAGATGCAGTGAAAGCCGATCAGTTTGCTGTAGGAGATTTGGTTAGTTAAGGAAATTAACCCACCGAGGAGTTCCCTTGATCTGCTGCTGCCTCTGCTTTAGCCTGTAATGAGCCTTGGCAACGTGAGAGTTGTGTGTCAGCGCAGGAGACAGGCCGCGTTAATGTCACCGCCACGTCTACCTATAAGTGAAAGCTCTCAGGGTATTTTGATGGGTTTTTTTTTTTTCCTCTTGACGTCGACTCTGGAGACAGGTATCCCGGCTGGAGATGGAGAGATAAGGAGGAGGATGTGGGAGGGAGGAGAGAGGAGGGATTCTGGTTGACTGGTTAGAAATATTTTTAAGAGAAATGTTGCTTTCATCTGCCTTTTTCTGCTTCTTGATGCCCAGATGATGACCCCCTTCTCTCTCAGGCACAGATAACAGCCTCACCTACTGACTCGCAGTCAATAGGTCAGCGTCCTGCTAGCGACTGATGGTAATGCATAAGCTACCCATGCTGTTAGGATTTGGAAAGGACAGGAAAACTCTGCAGACACAAACGGTTTGACCGAGCCTTGACGTGACACGATTCTGCATTTTTAAGCCCAGTCACACCAAGCAGACACATCAGTCTTCATCAGTCTCCTCTCACGAGGAGAAAATGGCATATCTGGGAAGGATCGCCTACTCCTGAGGATTGTTCTGCTATAACTGAGTTGATGATGTGCTTAGCTTCGAGGAGAGGTGGTTGAGTTCGCAAAGTCTAAGAAATGGCAGGGTTCTGCATTGTGCTGCGCTTCAGATAAACATGACAGTCACCTGGCCAAATGCCATCAAATTCAAGCCCAGCGAACACAGATATTGAATTTGCGTAGCTAAGTCCCGCAAACGACCCTCTTATGGCTGGGATTCAATGAATGTTTTGCGTCGGTCGAATTTAAGAGAGCTCAGTTATTTCTACACCAAATCCCTGCACTGCACAAATCAAGGAGGGATTCACAACCCGTTGCCCTTGGGATAGTCTGCTCACTGCAGGGGTCTTGTTGTGGTCAAGCCAACAACAAGAATGTAAAGTAGGTGAGGCTCTTGTTGCACAGCTTTTCATTACATCCTTGCAGATAAAGTAGTACACATGTGCTTGGATGTAGTTTTAAAGCTGTAAATAGAAGGTGGAAATGCCTTTTTGAAAGTAATTATTTACCCTTGCACCCATTTTCATTTAATTGTCAACAACAAAGCTTCACTTTGGTGGAAAATTAAGATTCTATGGAGTAAGATCATTATCAATATAAACGTAAGTGCAGGTGTCTGAATTTGTAAGTTTAAGTCAATAAATGTGAATAAAGTTAAGATTTGTATTTGTTCCTTGTTGCTAACTCATACATCCGTGTGACATCATACACGGATGTCTTTCTCTGTGAGAAATTTTAGAAGTTACGAATACAAGTTATAAAGTTACAACTTTGCAACAGTAGAAGTACAAATCACTAATTTATGAGTACGAATCCACAACCCCTGGTGAAGCTTTTACACTCCTTACCAGTTGGTGGCAGTAAGCAGATGTTTCATCTGTGAAAATACAAGTTATGTTTCCTTCATTTTCTTCTTCTCGTTTAATGGTGTTGGGTGATGAACAACATTGAAGTACATTATCGCCGCCAACTGGAAGGTGTGTAACGGCTTCATCAAGGGTTGTAGTTTTGTAGTCATACATTTGTGATCTGTACTTGTTTGTATTGCTGCAAGTTGTAACTTCTAAACTTGTATTCTCACAGATGAAACATCTGATGGAGCATCTGTCACGTGCATGAGTTGATAAGGAAGAAATACAAGTCTTAAATTCATTGAAGTTTATATTGACAGTTATCTTACCCCATATTTTTCTCTGGTAGGAGTCATCCATACAACTTTCAAATTGTCTATCTGATTTTCTTTTAATAACCATTAATACTTGCTTTGTCCAATATCACTGCATGTCGCCATAGTTACATATGTTTTTTTTTTTTGTCTTCCTAGTTTGCCAGTGGGTATGTTTTCTCATTGCCTATGAGAAATTCAGTATTGGCAATGAGTTTTTTTTAGTGTAAGAACTTTTTGTAACATTGGTGATATCTAATTTCAATAACAAACTATAAAGAGAAGACTTAATAAAAGCTCTTTTAAAGTGTAATGTTGCAGATTAATATTGCACATGTGTGATATCTCTTTTAGATTAAAATGTTAACAATATTTTTCCAGAGTTTGTCAGATTAAAATGCCCTGCTTTATGTGTAATATATAATATATGTTTTTTATTTAAACTAATAAGGTATTAACCTTTTTGGAGCACACATGAAACAAACTTGTGTGTACTTTAACTTGTTGGAAGTTTAACAAAGCAATAAATGGTTCTTCATTTGGCCAAAAAAATGCTTATCGGGGTAACAGATGTCCATGAGATCTATTATGGAAACCAATATCTACACACAAATAGACATAAAGATATATAGAGGGTGGCTTCAGAGGCTGCTGATGCCTGCTCAGCTCGTCAGCGAGTCCATGTGATGATGGGTTTTCCCAAAGGAAGGAAGTCAGACCTGCTGTTCGGCTTCCAGGGCCTTTTTTGATGCCTCTCAGTCGGTGGAAGCATCCGATACGTTGAACATATCTTACCCAAGCTGCTCAGAGCTGAATCCGTGTAGTCGACGTCTCCTTCACGACATCACCCTGAGCATATTTCATCTCTTGTTGCTGGCTGCTTCTCAGCATGTCACCACACAAGTTTCCTCTCACTAAAACAAGGATGAGTGGTTTTGTCACATTGTAAAGTCATCAGGAGGTGGGCGACGCAGCGGGACTTGTCCGCAGGCTCCCATGTCTGGCTCGTTATGAGTCTAACAGTCACGTCCAACCCACTCACCCACTGGACGGAGAGGTACGGCGCAGCAGAGAGGAAGGGAAACTTAGATGGGCAGACTAAAATTTAAGAGGGGCAGTTGTATTAAAAAAGCCGGTTTGCATAAGGAGCAGCAATGGCTCCCACATGGGTGATTGACTCTGCAGCCTCATGGCGAACAATCCTTTTTATCCCAACATTTGTGTCTCTAAGAAAGCAAATAGAAAATAGGGAAAGCTGCATCAAAGCAACTTCTATTTACACCCAAATCAAAGGCCTTGAAGCGGCAACAAACTGCTTCAACACAAGTGTGCCACGTGATTTGTCATAAAATAAAAAGTCCTCACGTTTCCAGCTAATGAGCCAGCGGCAAAAACATAAAATAAAAAATAAAAAAATCATGCGTTCTTGTTTTTATATTACTTGTCCGCGTCATGTTAAATGAAACAATTAGGACTTCTGCACGGAACCGTGTGTGCGTGCCGATCCCATGTGTAACCTTTTATTGTGGGTGTGGGACATGTTTTGAGCTTTCATGGTATTTAATAGTGGTTGTTGTGGTATTGTTGCGCCTCGCTGCCGCTGTAGCAAAACTGGGCATCATTCAAGGAAGCAGTAGCTGTCTGTGCTTTAATCATCAATAGATTTATCATCTATTGATGATAAATGGATATTGTTTGAACATACCGATTACATAGTAGAAGTACAACGCAAAAGCATGGACATCGTTGATGGAAGAAGAGTTGAATAGTTTATAAACCTTTTTTTATCAACTCTATAAGTTAAACTCTTTACAGAGATTATGGAGCCTTTTTAAACCTGTTGACCTTTTCTGCATTTTTTTTTTTAAATTGTTACAACCACACATTTCTACGTACTTTATTGTAGCTATATGATAGACCAACACTAATGATTGCAGTTTTGTAAAAAAAAAAAAAAAAAAAAGTAAAAAAAAAATCTTTAGTTACAAAATGATGGCCCTTTTGTTTCCATCCACCTACTGTGTAATTTAGGTGCAGGTAGTGAATAAAAAGTGAAGCCTCCTCCCATTCATTGCATGCCTTTATAAAAGTCAGACTAAGGTAGGAAGAAGGAGGATTTCATGGGTTTTCTGAGCTTGATAGAGGATCTTCAGGATGCCACTAAGATGTTTCAGTCAGAAGCACCAATTACATTTATTTGAACTTGCTTTATTGATGGGTTTTTTTGTTATAATTTCCAAGCCACACTTGTTTAAACCCTAACTTGGTTCAGATCAACTAATGCTGGATGTTCTTGAATTCCTCCGGAGTCGAGAGTCAGCAGTAGGTCAGCAGGAGTGCTTAATGCAACCTTAATGCTACTTTTAGTTGGCCTTCTTCCTCTCCTGATGTTCTTCTCTGTGTCAGCAGGGGGCAGTGTGGTTTCATCCCTCACGCACGGACTGCAGTTCAGCCACGGGCAGATAGTGAGCTTTCTTTGATAGTTCCTTCTAGAGCACGAGCCTGCTGTTTATGCCAAAATGTCAGAATTGGGCGACTACCCTTGACGATGCATTTAGAAAAATATCCATAAACCTAGACAATCTCTTAAATAAATCCGGATCTGAGCAAGCCAGTGTTTGGCTATTGCAGACAGCAATGATTTGAAACTTTTCTGCCTGCAGGTCACAGAAGATTTCCCCAATCAGGGCCACGCTGCATTGGTGAATGTGCTTTTGGTTCCTGGATGTCTTCCTTAAGCAGCCCTCTGCTGATGTTTGGTAAAAAGTGCAACAAATTCTTTATAAAAGAGGAAAAATAGCCCGTTTCATACAAAACAGTTTAAGCTCTGTGTGTTGGTGGTTTTCTATGATGGATTTATCAAGTGACACTTTACAACCATTTATAAGATCTTGTGTAGTGAGCATTATGGCCATGTCACCTGATCAATTGTATCTGCTACTGAAGTTTTTCTCTTGAATTACACCAGTAAACGCCAATCCTTTCATAAACGATGGAAATCAATCCAAATAGATCCAGATTATGATACCGCCACCATGTTTCTCATAGAAAAGAATCGTTTATCTTGAAATATAGTCGCCAAAGATTGTTTTAATCTAATTTTTCAACAAAAGATCAGCAAAACGTCATCAATTTGATCCCAGAAATCACATTTGTGGAGGGTGATGACAACAGTCTGACAGTGTACATGTCATAAAAGGGACTGTACATGGAAACATCTATACCTGCCGTGGTGTTTCTAGTGTCAGAAGATATCTATCACATTTGTGTCAAGAAAAAAACTCCCGGGTTCACTCTTCTTTGTAAGTAAAATGCAGGCAGAATGTGACCCTTTTTCCAGGAATTCCCAGCACCCAGAAACTGCTTTGAACATATTGAACCTTCACTGTAAGAATATTTTACATAATGTGAAAGTAAACGTTGTTATAACCGATGACAATAGGAAACTGCATTACCTAAAAGCAAGTGATGAAAAATCAAGACCTTCTAACACAGCAGCAGTAACCTAACATCTGCGGTCCAATCAAGATAAATACAAAAAACGTTTTAAGATGCGACCGCAGGACAGCAGTTATCTATAATGAGCTCTCCATAGTATTTCCATTGGTTTGAAATGTACAGAGGCAGAGGAGGCAGTGGGCTGCTGGCGGTTTTGAAAGTATACACTGTGTCCACGGTTTCCTGGTGCCTCTTCCAAGAACTCCTCAGAGAACAAGTGGGAGGAGTGCGTGTGCGTGCGTTCCAGGTGCGTGAAGGAGGAGGGGCTAAGCTAACACGCACTGTCGGCGTTACCGTAGACCCAAAATGCCTTCTGAAGATATTCACAGCATAAACAAAGGGAAGATGTTAGATTTTTTGAGAACGATGTTGAGAGTTTTGAATCAGATACACCTGTATTTACTCGATAATCAAGACTGAATTAATTAATTCAATGCAGTTTGCTGATGCCGTTTATGTTGAACTTCCTATATTGCTCTTTACCTGGAGTTTCTGTCAGTGTGAAGAATACAGAATAGCATACAGGTAAATGTCATAAAAAAGTTAAATAAGTTATGTCACTCATTTCTGAAAGAAAAACTCTGTCTATATATATATATATATTAATATTTAAATCCTTTATTTCTTGTAGTCAGGATCTGTACTATGAGAAGTGGTTTCAGTATAACAGTCCTGGTTCACTTCTTGCTGTGTTGTATTAATATTTGGACTCCTTCATAAGCCTGTAGGTTAGTAGGAGAACCCGGGTTGTTCTGTAATTAATGTGTTTTTCTGCCGACGGAAACATGTGATTCTCCGAGCTTTCAGCCTAATGATAAGTCATGGCTGGCTGCTGTCAGAGAATGCAACTGTTCAAAGGAATGTGAGCTAAGCAAAACACACATATAATAATGGGCTCCTCATGCAACTTAAGACTTTAAAGTCAAAGATGAATAAATCACAAACGCTGAGGTAGTTTTGTGCCACAAACTGTTGGAAAAAGGTGGCGATCTAAAATCAAAACAGAGAATTGGCCCTGAAAAAACAGACACAGGTGCATCTCCATAAATTAGGATATCATCAATGTATTTACCACAGTAGTTAGATTCCAACAGTAAAACTGGTATATTATATACATGCATTGAACAAAGAGTTTGGTTGTCTTACAGCTAATGAAAAAAAAAACACAATCAAGTGTCTCAGAAAATTAAAGCTTACATATGACAAAAAAGATTTTACAAATAATGACAGCAAACACTTCTGCATGAATAAAATAGTGATATTAAATAATAAAATCATAATACATGTTAGCTAAGAACAGGAAACGGAAGGTAGATTATAGATGTGATGTGCTGATGTAAGGGTCAGAGTTTTTTATTCAACACCATAAAAACTTTCTGTCTTGTAAATCACTTGCATTCAGTGTCCATTCTCCACTCTTCCCTCAGTATATATATACATTCTTTGATTCTCATTGTTCATTGCTCGATCCTTAATACGTTAGACTGCCTGTTTCTCTACTGCCCTATTACTCTGCCTGTTTATCTGCCAAAGCTCCATGTCCTGTTCTCCTGTAAGTTTTCAAGAACCCCGCCAGTCTCTGCAGCTCTGTCGCAACGTGACGTCAACGGGCTCCAGTATTAGCAAGTTGTATCTAATAAAGTGGCCGGTGAGTTATGTCGAAGAGAAACGGTGTATGAATTCAAAACAGTCGGATGTTGATAGTTAAGGGTTACTTGCAAATTTCTTCCAGATGAACAGTGTTATCAAACTATAATGTCTGTTATGGTTACATTTTCTTCCCCTTATGAACTCATATATCTATATAACAGAGACCTGAACTGGTGTGTGGAGACGTTGTTGTTATCCATATTTCCTGAGAATAGGAGTAATCTGACAGTCGGGGTGCAGGTTATGTGTTCCTGCTTCTGTTGACGTGGGCAGGCCCTGCTGAGAAGGGACCCTATGGCCTCACGGGAAAACCCTCTTGACGTCAAAGTGCGCTTCGAGCCCACAGATGGAGTGTTTTTGTACGGGATGCCTGGTCTCGGGTTACAATAAAGAAGGGGAAATTGCAACCACAGAGTTAAGAGGAGGGGAGGATGAACCCAGACTGGAAGTCTCACACTATTTTGCTCCCACTTTATGCGGTGAAGCCCCGTGGTCTTCCCCCTACCTTTAAGGAGAATCATTTACTGTCAATGTTCACCTTGAACGCTTCATTGTTTTTCCTTCACATGCTCTGAGGATGAGGCTGTTGTTTAGGTTCAACCCAGTCTCTAATTTGCGGATTTTGCATTATACGCTGTGGACAAACCCCTTTTTTTCCCCCATAACATTACTTGTTCCTCCAGATGGATGTATGCAGGTGGCGTCTGTCAGCGGTGACACCTCCAAGTGTTTGTGCTGACATGCGGTGCTGAAGCCATGACCAAACGAAAAGGGTGTAAAGCTGCGGCCAGCTGTTTGGCTGTTGCCTCATCTCCGCATCTGTTCATATTGTTAAAAAAAAATCACACACACACACATGCACAAAAACAGATGGGGCTAAGTAAAAAGTAGCACCCACTACTTGCACACATGCTAGATACAGACACGCATGTGTAGGTGTGCATCTCTTCCACAAAACATGTCTTTGATTACACACTGCACACCGCAGACAGCCACAAATAGTTGGTTTCGGTGTCTGCGAGGTCCTGACGAAAATCGACACTGAAGGTGCAATGTAGAGGGAAAATGGACGTGCAGCCACATATATAATCGAGGTAAGAAGACGCTGTAGATCATTCGCTTTGTTCACAGCAAATCTGGACTGTCCTGCCTTCAGGAGTAATCTCATGAACTGCCAAGACATACCGGCTCTGAGAAATGTGGAGCAGGTAATGAAATGAGTATTTGGGAGAAAATAAAGAGATTTGAAGAGTTGAGATGTTTGAAATTTGGGTTAAAAGGTTAGAATCAGTTAAAATCTTTCCAGGAGTATATAACTCTTGGTGTGTTCATTAAATATAAAATCCGGTCTGTTGGACCTGAAGGCTGCAGCATATTGCTAGTCCAAGAGGGACCATCGCCAAAATGGACTTCAACCTTTTTTTTTTTTTTTAAACAATACAGATCTAAAAGAAATGCCTCACTTGACTCATCTTATTTTCATTGGGCAGTGATGCACACAAAAGCCAATAAATATTTACACAGAAAATGGAAGTAGGAGGCAATGTGCCATCAGGGATCTTATGTGAAAATGTTTCAGGCTCTACCTTACTCTGCTCTTCCTGATTGGCTGAGAATAGCTGCGCTGTGCAAAAGTCACTAAGCAGGTGGCGCAGCGGGTAGTGCAACCCATGTGTGTTCGACCCTGACCTGCGGTCCTTTGCCGCATGTCTCACCCCCTTCCTGTCAGCCTACTGTGTTAAAAAAGTGAGCCACTAGAGCCGTGAAAAATCTCCAAAAAACACACTGCAAAACGGATCTAAAAACAAGTAAAATGTTCTCAAAGTTAGTCTATTTGTCGTTGATTTGAGCAGGTAAATAAGATGATCTGCCAATGGAATGAGTATCTTTACCCCTAAAATAAGATAATTAGACATCCTGCACTTGAAATAAGATGATGGAGATGAATTGTTCCTATTTTAAGTGGAAAAATCTTTTTCCATTGGCAAATAGTCTTATTTACCTGCTCAAATCAAGGACAAATACACTCATTTCACGAAAAGTTGACTTATTTTTAGTTCTGTTTTTGCAGTGCAGATGTTTGCACCTACACCCCCTGGAAATTCAGGCCTTGAAGTTCCTGCTGGACATGCTCATCAGGAACTCCGGCTTGGCTGTCCTTGTTTATATCGTGTGCCCTGCTCCTTTACAATAAAACTGAGACCTGCGAAGAATGAAGCCATCTGTAGCAACAAGTAGCGAAGGCCCATTTTCTACCAGTTGCCCAGATTCTAGCTGGCATGTGCTTGTTTTTTCTTGCACCCGCTCCATCTCAGCTGGATGAAGAGTTATGGCCCCGTGTTTATTTTGTAGCACTTTTTCGGGAATGTGGAGGAACAATTGCCATTTCAAAATTTTGGTAAAATAACATTTGGCTTCTCTTGGCTTGGGAGTCGAGGTGGATTCTTTTTTTTTTTCCACTGACAAATATGATTTGCAGTGAGTTTAAGATTTCATCTGCAAGATCTCCACTTTATATTTGCAGGGAGGGAGAGGGGTCCCCTTGAATAGGTGAGCATGTGCTAAAATAAACACACCTTTTCACAATAGACCCCCTCACTAATGCCGTCTGGCAGGGAAAACTGTTGGTATAGCTGAGGCTCAGGAAGTCCTTCTCATGTGTCATAGGGGTTAATTGTGTTTTTGTGTTATCTTAGAAACAGGACCCCCCGTAAACCCCTTTTGAATTTCCCCTGACTGCCTCGTCGTCTGGTGCTATGCACCTGGACAAACACAACAATAAGAAATAATGAATTATGTTTGTACTACTTGCTATATCCTGCAAAGTTTAAAGCAAATCAGCTACATACTAGTGCATACTAAAAATCTCCTTTTTTTTTTTAAACTCGTTCCAAAGTGGGATTGTGCTCTAGCCATAATGACAGCCTCTGTGTGTGGCGTGTTAGGACAGCCGGTGGAGGGAGGGGAGAAATTGCTGCCCTTGCACCTTGCATTCTTGGACTGGCTGTTGGGGAGGCGGGCCTCGCCCCGGGACCCTGTGGCCAACGGGAAAGGAACCATCGACAGTGAGCGAAGCCGCCTGGGTTGCGTGTAGAGAAGTGTTATTCCGAGCACAGAAACGCTTGTGTGCAAAGTCTGCGAGCAGAGTTTGATGAATTGCACAAAAGGATGAACAATTTGCTGTAATTGCCGAGCAGATGACAGGTGGTCATGGCTTGTAGTCCAGAGGAAACTATCGTGTTTCAGCTTTTGTGTTACTTTACTGCCCACAATTTTGTCAAGGGCAACACAGAGAATTCAAAATGATGTAATAGATGTAACTTTGATTGTTTGGTATCCGACATTTAGGATATTTAGTTATTCACCAAGTGGACATTTCAGGCCAGCGGTTCACCAATTCATACCCACCTTGTAAGGCTTTTTATACCCATTTTGTCCACCACCAATTTCAAGTAATTTGTTTTATATTCCACTCTTAGTGATGTGTAATAAAATGCGGTTTTGATGTCAATAAACAACATCTACAATGCTGTGAGTGCTCCTTAAACCCTTGGAGTCTTTTTCATTACGCTTTTTAATGCAGAACAGTTTTAATACAGCCACATTGGACGGTTTTCAAGCATGCAGATCATGCTTTATTATCTCAGTCGGACTGTAGTTAGGACTACAGGCAAGTCCAAAGCAAAACGGCATAAAACCTGGAGGCTAATGGCTAAATATCAGATACCTTATTTGGCGCTGACAATTAAAAAATTACCATATGTGATGGACCGAGCAGTAAGGGCAGTCAGGCACAGTTTTAACCCAAAAAAGATAAAATGTAACAAGTACAAACATTTGTCAAAAATGGATTCAGAAAAAGAGGTCAAAAGGGAAGAAAAACTACTCAAAATAACTAGTAACAGAACAAAACTGACTTCCTTTTAATGAGACAAAGAGAAACTTAAATAGTGGCTGATCAGTCCACAAAAGAACCACATGGGGCAAAACATACAAAAACCTAACTAAACCAAATAAACCAAATAAAGTAAAACCCCATTTGCCCCCATATCCCCCATAAACAGAATATAAAATAAACAGAGTCATAACAAAAACAGGGTAAACCAAAATGTGCACACTCATTTTGAAATACAGTGTAAGGCTGATGAATAAATTACAAATGATGAAATGGCTCTGTCAATGAAACCCTATATGAAAAGAAACTAAGTTACATAAATGGTATTTGTTACCACATCTGTGTGGCTGTAAACGCAGCCATCACACCATGTTTAAAACTTTTCATGCACAATCTCCGTTTGTCAGCTTTATACGTCGATGCAGAAAACCCTAAATGCCCTTGTCTTAAAATATCTGATTTACCGATCGTCGAATGCTTAATGTGGTGAATGTCATCTACTACTTTCCATGGAGGACCATGTGGAGATAAAATATGTGACTTGAACAGCATGGAGGGGAGTGTGTATAACAGCCAGAACAGGAGCCAACAATCTGTTAGCTTCCAGACGGGGTGATACCTCCAGAATGTACAGACAACCAAGGTACACCACAGGCACTGGAGCACAGGAGGTAAACGAATCGGAGGAAAGCAAAAATGTGGAAAAACCTTCCTCCAAGCCCGTCACTCTGTCGCTGACTCCAGCGGTTCTTCTTCTTCTTCTCCGTAGGCCGACGTCAGCCTTTGGCCTCCCTCTGTCTCATTTATTTGCGTTCGATCTCAATCTGTGGTTTACACGCATTGTAGTCCTCCTTGGCGATCACAGCTGCTCTATCTCTTATCCCTCAGTTTTCCCTCCTCCTCTCCATGCCTTCGCCCAACAGACACCCCGGAACTGGGATCTCTCTCTCTCTCTCTCTCTCCGCGCTGACGTAGAGAGGAGTGAGATTTGCAACGTTGCCTTTACCCTTTCAACATCCAAAGCTAAACGATTGCGTAACTCTGTTTACACGGGATAAAAGAGCAGCCCTTTTCTGTCTGTGATGGGTTTTCGGGTTCTGATGTCACCTTCCCGCCTGCTTACGTATGTTCACACTGAAACTTGGGTGTTGCGTACAAAATACGTCTGTAAAACACAACAGGAAACAATGCTACTTAACCTTTTTTATTGTAGGTCATTAGTTCTTCAGACTCCTGCCTTGGCAGTCGATCAGCATTATTTACACGACATTAAGCATAAACTCAGTTGGTCTGATTGATTAGCTTGTTTTCCACCTCTGAGTGATAACCTGCAAAGCTACCATCTGTCGTGCGTCTCTCTAAATCTATTGACTTTTGCTCTGTGTTTTTCCTAAGTGAGAGTTTATACCCCGTTCCCACTCTGGATCCACCGGGGACACATTTTGGTTCCTTTTTCCAAATACCTCGCATAATTTCAAGCATGAGAAGGAGTGGGGCTCTCTGCCCGGCGCTACATCTTGCACCGCGCAACAAACCTGTCATTACGAGCCTGTAAATTTGGTTTTGCGTTGCATAACAGTCTTTTAAAAAGCACATTAGCCACTTTATTGAGGCTGAATATGAATATTGCATGTCTAAGGGTCAGCTTAATGGAATAACGAGGCGTGCATGAATATAGACTCAGCAGATTGGTAGGTGTACCCTCCATTCTTCTGGTATGTGTGAGACTTATAAAGCCAAACGAACTCTGTCTCTGGGAGTTATTGACCTCTGATTAACAGAAGCAGCGTTACATCAAGGCCCTTGCAAGCTTCAACTGTGTGAACATCCCTTCACGTATCTTAGACATGCATTCGTACTTGTGACTCTATTAATAAAATATATACATTTCACTGACAAGTTCTAAACGCTTTAGCGATGTCTATCTGTGCGTTTCCAGGTAAGTGTGCCCAGAAATAAACAGACTAAACTGTGAATATGTTATTTTAACATCTGCAGGCTGTGCAGAAAACAGTTTAGATACCCCAGAACTTTACGCACTTGGCAAAAAAATACTACAACGTCATATATCGGAAGATGAGCTGAAAGAGCTACTTATTTTGTTGGACTCATGATATTGCATAAGCAGCAACTCTGTGTTAAGAAGTGCCTGTTAATCATGGCAAAACGTCAACAGGGAGGCCAAGCAAAAGGACAAGCTGTCATCACTCTTTCCTGCTTGAAGGAAATATCTGCTCCATAAATCTTCAACTTCTCTTTGACTAAATTGCTTGAAGAAATCCACTTACCTGTTTCTAGTCAAGTCCAAGTTATTTATATTTAATCAAAACTATGTTGAAACAATAAAAAAAAAACATGTTCCTTTAACTGGGGTGACATACTATAATTTAATATCTGCAAATATATCACTTTGACAGCAGTGTTGTTGTATGAGGAGCTGTTCATTTTGTACCCATTTGCAGTTCTGGTCAATTTGTACTCTACTTTTTAAATTAACTTTTCAATCAGCTTTTACTTTTACCCGCTTTGACAATCAGGTAGGTTAGCTTGAACAACACTACTGTAGAATCAGCATTAGCATGATCTGTTTTAGAGATAATCCAACTTTGACTGTTGTGTTTATTTCTGAAGCTTTGGATTTTATTTCGCAACATAATTTTGTCACCTTGAAATAAATCCAAGCGGTTTAAAAAAAAAAAAATAAGAAATAGAATAAGCACTGTCAAGAAGCCCAAATTGACACAGCATCAAGTGTTTCTCTTTTTTTTGTTTGCTGAACTTTTGTAATGGCCCAGGATCCTTAAAAAAAATTGAAGCTTTTCCATTCACTTTTTTGGCAACCTTTGTTATATTTATGATTTATTTCACTGGCTACAAGGGAAAATCCTCCTTGAAAAGTCCCAGCGTCATCTTTCCAACTAAAGTTATGTGAGAGGTATGAAGGGATCTTAGTAACACTTCAAAAACAACCACCCGTTTCTCTTTTTTAACGGGAATTGACCGTGAAGTAATTTCTCTGAAAATAACTGACAAATGAGGATGTAATGTTGGTGATTTTTCCCAGTTTGAGTATTACATCTGTTCTTCTTCATTGCTCGTCTGCAGCCTAACACTTTCCTAGATATTACGTTTTCTGGAATCAACTAAACAACTTGCTCCTGGCATATTTCAGGCTCCTCCGCCATCACTTTAATGTCACATATCATATAGCTTCATTCATTTGTATTCCTGGAGTCGAATAATATGTGAAAGTGTGAAAGGAAAAAAAAATTAGCACAAGGCAGCCACAAACATAGCCAGAAGTTGTCAAAGAATAATGATGTTATGTCTGGACCGTCAAACTCTGTCGTTACTGCATAACCCAATAACAACACAGGACAAAAGTAGAGACAGTAGAGTGTAGTAGCTCACAATCTGAACAAACTAGCAACCTAGAGGGATTTAAGAGCGCTCTGTGGTGAGCCCAGTCTGCCTGTAATTCAACATTGTGGGAAAGAACTGTGACAGAAGCATATTTAAAAAATAAGGTTAAGATTGCATTTGGGTAGATGCTGTAATTCTGTTCCTGTTCTGACTTACTTCGTTACTTTGACACACATGGGCATTAGTTCTCTCATTTCAGAATGATTTCTTTTCAGGAGTAATGAATGATTATGCAAGTCTCACTTTTTTCCACATAATCAGCGTTTTATGTGTGGAGGTTTACCTGCACAACAGTGAATGCTCAAGACAGTCTACAGTAAGGGCATGCTTTAGTGGTGCAGTGGTTAGCGCGCACTACCCATGTATGGAGGCCTTAGCCCTGAATGATTGGCTGACGCAGGTTTGACTCCGACCTGTTGTCCTTTGCCGCACGTCTCTCCCCCTCTCTCATGTCCGCTTTCCTGTCAGCCTACTGTACAAAAAAACGTGCCAATAGAGCTGTAGGAAAACCTAAAAAAAAAGAAAAGACAGTCTACAGTTACAACATGTAATTTAATGCCAAAAAGACCTTTCAAGTTAACGCAATGCATAATGACTTTAACATGTTAACCCTAACATCAAGTTGTTTAATAACGCTTGGATTCATTTAGAGATCTGTCTGTTGACAAAAAGAGTGTCAGGCTTAGAGATGGTGCTTTTACAGACGTCATTACCCATATATGGAAGTGCTTCCTGTCTAGGTGAACATGACTCAAAAGTTCTTTTAGATTAAGAAAAGTGTCTTTGAAATAATTTTTTGTTTAAGAAAAACAAAACAATGCAAAGGCAGATTTTGATGTCGATACATTTCGGGACATTTACGGCTTTTTTTTCTCTAAAATATGGGGCCGTTTTAAATGGTTTAACGTTGCCACGAGACATAACTGAAGGAGGGATATTTGTTTAGATGTAGCAATCAAAGTAGTTGGATAAAACAGTCTTATAAACACATTCAACTGAAACAGCAATAACAATGACCAAGATTGTAATATTCTTTCAAACCATGATACAGTACCAATAAAAGAAATGACATAAAAAATGCTTATATGACAGATCCAACTTACAATCAGGGATCTCACATTACAAGTCTTGTTTTTATTTCCTACCATGATCAACCTATTATTCTGTTGTATGTTTGGACGTACCTGGCAGTCCCATTTTTGCTTAAATGCAAATTATTCACCTCAACTTACCTGCCTCACAGTCATTGACTGCATTTCAGTCCTCTACTTAGGAAAAGTCCCCCACAGCTGGTTAATCTTGTTTATTTCGCCTTATTTCATGTCACTATTTTGCTAGACACCACAAATTTAAACTATTTACACTGATAGTATATTTATTTAGAAAGCTGCCAGCCTCAAAGGGCACACAGATCTCAACAGTAAACACACAATTGGAGCAGTTTCCAGTTGTTGGTCCAGAGGTTGGTCTATTGTTCACTTTCCTAAATATCTTGATGCGGTGAATTTGCACATTAAGCTGCTGAAATCCGATGAGAAAATGACCACATAATCTGTATTGTTTGGTGGACTATTGTGGTACCCGGGGGATGCAGATTTCTACATTTTATTTTACACAAGAACTTTTGTTAAACATGAATATAGCCAAAACTGGGGGAAGAAGAGAAAACGCAGATCCTGCTGTGGCTACAACAGATTAGCCTGGCCAGCCTGACTGATTTACACCATGTGTATTCAATGCAAAGCCTGCCAGTCAGTCGGCTTAGACTTTAGATTTACCGGACCAATCACAGTATAGGAGGCATTGTTTACAATGTGTCACTCTTAGCACCAGAATTACTCATAATGCGGCAGCTGAGTGATGTTTTAATGATGCCCTTTATTATGTCTTGATTGAGGTGGATATATCTGTAAAACCTCAACAACTGCCTGCTATAAGGGCTAAATCAGATGCAGACAAAGTTTGCATCACATTCGTAGTTATCTAATTGGTTCTAATCTGTTTCTGCTGACTCTGTTAGTCCTGCCCTAGGTCCCGCCTTTAAAATTGGTCTCTACCCACTGTTTTCCAGACTAATATGCTGTGTCTATGCCGTAAGTCAGTCTGGCTGGCCTGGCTAAAACCAGATAGCTCTTGCAGGGAGTAGATAGCTTAACCTCTGAGGCAACTGCAGCTGTTGTTTGTTAGCATAAACTTTAATATTAAGAAAGTTTTTTTTTGCTTATTTTCTGTCTCTACAGGTTCCCTAAAAATGTCAGCAGATTGTCTTTAGTCTACTCACTACCCGGAGGCTATCTCTAAGCAAGCCTGCATTTTAGCAACAATACTCAGCCGCAGCTTATAACTGTGTCTTTGAAATACCATTCGACTATATTTCTGCAGTGTTCCAGTTCAGCCTGTGGTGTTTTTTTTTATTTATTTTTTATTTTTTTTTTACTAATGATTAAAATGTAGGTTGATTAGGGGAGAAAATGGAAGCTTACATACTGCATGGCTCATTAACATAAGGCTTTTCTGTTCATCAGTGTGAAAATGCTGGTAAGAACTGGAGCAGAATTTACAACAACAATCTAAAAGCTTTGTTTTTTTTAACAAAGTAAATTTGCCCACGATGTGGGTTACATGCTGGCTCTCCCCTCTTATCTTTCTCTTTTTCCCTGGACTGTGAAGCGGTCTGCACTAGAGACAATGCCACTAGGGTCCAAATGAAGTTCGGTGACCTGCAAGCATGTGGTCAAGCTGGAAACGGAGCTAAGTAGCTGCAGTCTATGTGTGGAATCAGACGCTGGAGTTATTTACCAGGAAGGAACGAGCCTGTAGAGAAACCAGCTTTTGTGACTTTTCTCAGTTTTTGTAAGAAAGCTGATCGGAGACTGCATGTAGCGGTTTCCTGCGGCTGAACCAAGTTAAGTACACTGCAGCCTCCCCAGCATCGAACATAGCCGTGCTGGGAAAACCCTGTAGAGTTCCCAGCAACGCCGAGCTTCCTTGCTGCCGGCTCAAACCGTTTTGACCGGAGAACCAGCTTCACCCTGGAGCAACTTCTTCCAACCCAATTGCCCCAAAGTCAACCGAACAGACACAGAGATAGAGGTTTGGCAGAGAAACGAGTGGGGAAAGTTAAAATGGTTTGCTTTAATTATTTTCACTGTATTTCGTATGTTAGACTGTGGTTAAAACCTGGATCTAACAGGCTGAGCTGCCCACTAGCGTTCTTTAAACAAAGCTATGCTGATGTGTTTTGGGTTGTTTTAAGGTTATGACAAACTTTATTTCTATAATGTTTTTTTGTTCACTGATCAGACATTAATGTTTGTGTTTTTTCTGGTTCGCTCATTACAACAAAATATAGCTTAAAAGTCTTCTTAGATGAACTCCGAATGTCCACTAGCATTAGCCACTATTAGCTTCCCTTATAATTTACTAGTAACTCTACTAAACGTAACCATGGCTTGTTTTAAACATAATACTTGTTTGTGTTTAGCGCCAACATCAACCGATAGTGCTATGAGCGTTAATACAGCATTAATAGGGAGCATTAATGTCAATTTAATGGTGTTTTGTGTAATTTAAGATTAATTTATCAAGCTAATGGCGACACGGTCGGGCAGTGGCGGCAGCAGAGAATTAGGAGTTGGAGGTCCAGTGTTTTTATAGGAGGGTCCAAGGAAATTTGACGCAGCAAATAATAGTAATAATGATAAGAAGGATTTACTGATCCCAGTGTATAATGTGTAAAAATTGTGAAATGTATACTTCTGACTGCTAACTGCTTTTAACGATTACCTGTATATCTACTTTCTGTTCCTCAGTGGACCCTGGTGATGCTTATTAGAATAAACCTCCACCTCATTTCTTGCTGAGTGAATATAACAATCTTAATTGTCAATATCTAACAGACTGAGAGTTATTTAATAAGCATTAAATAACCTAAAAACATGCGTCATGGCACAACACCTCCTTACACTGAAACTATCAACAACCTTTCTCAACCTAAATTGTTTAATCTCTGTATTATGTGAATTTCATGTTAGACAGGGTAAAAAATTGCAGATGAAATAAGTCCTTTTTACAGGCATTTCCTTGACTCCTTTTACGGAGATGACTTTGATGAATATCTTTACCGTAAACACTTTTCCTGATCAAATCAAAGCCTCATTTGCTGCATTTACTACGTATTCACGGAAACGCTACCTTGGGGCACAAAACAAGGAAAGCAGTTATCAGCATCCAACAGCTTATTGCAATCATTACGTTTATGATCTTACTAATCAAGGAAAGAAATGTCACATTGTTTCAGAGCGATACGCTTTTTTTTATGAGTCATGTGCTTCCATGCATGCATTGTGCTCGTAATACGTCTGAACTTTAGCTCGGTGATTCATACTGCCTTGTTGTGCACCCCTGTATGTCTCAGGTATAAGAGATAACGCAAGCATTTACGCACTACTGTCTAATAAAGCCCCCCTCTTATTCAATTATTTGTAAGTAGCTTTGTGTGTCAGTCAGGAGTAATCCGTCAGTATTTTTTGGCGTATGCCGTCACTGAATCTCACACACACTGTTCACTGTTTGCCCAGTCCCTGCTGTGCCCTCAGCTGTTTATGAGACCATTTCTCAGGGAAAGTCGGCATTCTAATGGAGTCACCTAACCACTCTACTCTTTAGAAGCAGACAGAATGAGAGGCGGAGGAATAAAGATTGTTATGGGGCTGCTGAGGAATTTCTTGAACTAACAGTAGGAGCATACATGGTGTCTATATGTTCTGCATTAAGTTGGTCAGATGGTGGTACGGATACTAGTGGTCTGGGCTAATGCAGTTGCTTGCTGCGGATTAAAATTTTTTCCAAAACCTCCTTTTTATTTTGATCTGAGAGGAAAAACTCTTAAATCTGGTACACATTAGTAGAACATTAGAAAGCGTGGAACATTTGTTCCAAACGTTTCAACCACCAGCCTATTTCTGATAAAATAATGCCATATGAGTTCCTGTAAAATGTGACAATTTTAAAACACTTGTAAAGGGAAGTACCCAGCCTCCGATGACCCCTTCCTTCACTCCTTAGAGCTATGACTACCCAACCACAATTTCCCGTATGATATCACCAGTGACGTCTGTTTGAATCTAATCACACCTGCATGCCACCCTTCTTGTTTGTGGGAAGTGGCCTGGCAAAGGAACAAGAAAAGGTTATCCAAGCGGTTGCTCATTGGGAAACGAAAGAGGAAGCAATGAGCCCTTACTAATGTTGAACCACAGTGTTTTTAACTCCCCGGTTAATAAAAGAGGGCAGTATGACTCTTCCAGTCATTGTTTCACACTTTCCGGAGGTGAATATTCTGAGAAACAGTCTCTGTCACCTAGAGACCACATACACAGGAGGTTGAGATGAGCTGAGGTCACACCAATGTGGGCCTCTCTCACTAACATCTTTATCTGGACTGCTAGTCGTCCCGGTTAAAAGAGAATAATGGCTCAAAAGCTCCCTCAACACAATCAGTCTTTTCTTCTTTTGGGTCAGTTAGGATTACCAAAGTAATTTATATATGCTAAATGATAGAATGATGAGAAATCATTTTTTTATACTTTGTTTGAATAGATAAAAAATACATTTATTTATTTAGTATTGGGTAATTTAAAATAAAAATAGCATCTATTGGGTTAATTTGTGTATCCTTAACATGAACCCAGAAATGGGAATCCCCCTTTTTCCAGTTGAGCCATAGTCTCAAAATACAAGGAGCAGACTTTCATTCTGGCCACTTCAGCCTACTGCAAACCGGTGCCTGCCCTGGGACACAGCTTGAATCTCCAACAGGACCATGTAATCCACAAAAAACAAAAACACAGAGGTTCTCAGACAGGAGATCCTCCTTTCAAAAGCTTGCATTTTGTAAGCAAGGACTGGAAAGTTTTTGAAAGCGACCCTGGTACCCCGACACCCCCACAATACTACCCACAAAATACTTTATTGATCTGGAGAAGACCCAGTCCAACACTGTTCCATGTTGGACTGGGCAACCAAGCTCACACCTCGCCATTTATTTTCTGTTATTTAGGATTTATTTACCAGGAAAATAAGGTTACAAACTTCTTTTATAACACTGCACTTACCAAATCTGCAGTAGTATGGTCCACCTTTCCATTGCCGGAGAATACACCATGCCACCTCATACGTAAAAGACATTTACGCTGAGAAAATAATCGCAAAACTCACGAAACCACAGTAGAAATGTTGCCACTCTGTCAGTAATTTTTGGTCCAGAATGAGGCTTCATGTGAAACCTCAACAACTTAGTGACACATATTTAGTAACATTAGAGCTTCCTGAAATCCTCTGAAATGTCTCAGCGCTTCCAAAACATACTTTTAGACTCTGCCATGCAGCCTTGAATGCTACATAAATGTAAAAACATTAGTCCTGCCGCTATTACTACGCTGATTGACAGACAAATTGACCTGTGCCTTTGGCTGGGCTCTTTGGTGTAAACTCGGGAGCCAACGTCTTGACACGCGAGGAATGCCAGGAAACAAACTGAAGAAAAATCAATAGAAACGAGTTCCTTTACTCGTAGTTTCGTCTTTGGACTCGGAGGATTAGTTGAGTAGCAGAGATGGTGGAATGCAGGCTTTCTGGAGGTTGGCACAGAGAGCTCTTCACCGCTCCAACACGCAATCCTCTTAAGTCACGATTTCAATACACAAAGCAGCAGGTATCATGTGCAGTTAAAGAAGAAAGCACTGCAAGGATAAGAGAGCAATACTATCAAGCAGTTTGTATTAATCCTCTTAGTCTCCGTTTTGCTGCCAAGGTTAATATTATCTTGATTGCTGAAGTAACGTTCGCCACTGTGCTTGAAATCAGCGTCAAAAGCAATGCGCTCGCTTAGCCTTGACGGTATGCCTTTAATTAGTGGCTCGATTTGTGTGTCAGATTTGAGTAGAGTATTCATCCATTTTGGCTTCTTCAGAAACTTCCATTACAACCTGATGAAGAAAAAACCTGCAAACGCAACATTAAGAAAGTCAGGACAGTGCAAAGAGAGCACTTGTTCCATCTCTTAAAATCTCTTTTGGTTTTACCTTTTTTTTTTTTCTAACTGACCCAGAATACATTTCACAGCACATATGGGAGGCCCCTTACAGGAATATGAAGTTAAAGAAAAGGGGGGGGGGAGCTTATAGACAGACCTGCAGGAACAAGGACGGCTCTGTGTAGGCCATTCATTCATGGCAGATACCTCTGTCTCCAGCCAAACATCAAATGAGGAGTTGCTCACTAGTTACGCATCACCAAACCCATCCAAGTTTACGGCATTCCTTTCTCCAGCCTCTAAAACTACTTAAAGTGTAGATACAAGGGTCATTCTTATTATAGACTGGAAAATATTTACTAATGTCTGTCTCTGAATGCGTGTAGGAGGAAAATTACCATTCCTGAGCAATGCTGGGATGGAAAGAAGAGGAGAATTGAGAAAGGTGGTAGGTTCCACCCAAACCCCAAGATTTTGGGTTCAAATATTAATGACAAAACAAGCGCAGCCATCAAAGGGGACAGTTCAGAGAGAATGAGACTGGAGCAAAGAGGCATGAATGGGTATGATACAATTAGAGCAGAGGAGGAGGCAGCACATGGCCAAAACTGAAACACAGAGGGGCGAGAGTGGCGTAGACGTCCTCTCTTCGGGTTGAGTCATAGCAGGAGTGAAAAACGGATGCCCGTTTCTTGGTGTCCCATAATTGGGACAAGGGGGAAGATTGCACACCGATTCTGTTCCCTTCTACCTCTGGGAACAAGAGCGAAGCTTGGTATAGATTACAGGAACTTGCAGGAGTTGTCTTGAATTAGACAGCGAACAGCTGTTTTGAAGGTCTAAAGGTTACAGAAAGGTAATTGCAAACCTGGAAGAGAGGCAAGGTCTTCTAGAGTTCAGACTTTTCAGTGGAGATGATAATCATTTTTTTCCCTGTCTTTGTCCCCCCCCCATGCCCCCCGAGTTGTTTCTAATCTGAATATAGCCTTTTTTACACCTCACTGCTCTCTCCCAAAAGAGACCCTTAATGAACAGAGACCCTTTGAAGCGCCGAAAAATGGACACGTTTGGTCTCCCACATGCCCAGCAACACCATGACAGGCAATAAGCACCAATCAATCAGGGAGGGAGCCACAAAGAGCTACTGTGTTTACTGTACACTGTGAAACAGTGGACACATGAGACTTGTAACTTCTAATTAGCACAGAGATCAACTACATGTGCTGTTCTTTTAATTTTGACTTCTATCCAGTCGCCCTGTGGAGACTTTCCGCTCTAAATGGCCAAGAATTGCATCCACATGGCCTTTTGTAGGAGTTGCTGTGCGTGTGAGATATCTGGGAGCTCCTGTGTGAGAGATGGGTGAAACCATGACCAATAATGAAAACCTGGCTCGACTGAGAGCGCCTGGATTCTCTTTGTGTGCGCACCTTTGGATGTCTGTTGGTAATTGACTTTGCTTGAAAGGATCCTAGTCCTGCACAATGCCATGCACACCAGAGTGGGTTTGTCGTGGAAAAAAAATATACCATCTAAACCCAGGGATGCATGAACTGTCTGTACCTGCCTATTGTCTGTTGTCCATATAAGTTTTAGATTAGATTAGATTAGATTCAACTTTATTGTCATTACACAGGTACAGGTACAAGGCAACGAAATGCAGTTTAAGTCTAACCAGAAGTGCAATAGCAGGTGGATATTACTATGAATAGAGTTTTACAGATATGTACAATAGCATAATATACAGATGATTATTATAACAGAGTTTACATGTACTATGAATATATGTACAGGTAGCTATTACTATAAAATGAATAATTAGAGTTTGGACAGCAGCTATTTAAAGTGCAGTGGAAGGTAATTCCACTGTCCAATTGCACTTAACTTTTAGAAACAAGCTAAATATTAATTCAAGCTTCTGACTGTTGATTCAGTTGTGAAGGTTGTATTATTATGAGAATGATTTATATTAAGAGAAAAACATGTTAGTCAGTTTAGCTCGAGTTTCAGTATTTCAGTCCGACAGAACTCCATCATTGGGCTGACCATCAAGCTAATAACAGTTAGCGTTAATTTTGTTGACTGGGATTTTTACAACTACAAAAAGGAACTAAAAGTAAGTACAATTTTCTTGAAATGAGTGTATTTTTCTGTTCTGCGTCGGCTGATGCAGATACAAGAGCTTTACTGACCTTTTTATGTTGCTCTCAAACATCTGTGCCGTACTGAGCACATAGCACAGTTCAGCATTTCGTCGTTCTTCTGTCTTCCTGTAAATTTCTTTTCCCAAACAACACTTTTCTGTTTATCTTGTCTGCAAAGACTGTTGCATGTTTTCTTCTGGCATGTTAGCAGACTTTAAAACTTCCAGAAGCAGCTCATTATTCGAGTCAGGTGTGCAGCTGCAGGGAGGAGACGGGATCGTGTGTGCGCTGCTGCCGGCCGGAAGAAATGCAGCAATTTGGGCAGATGTGAATGGGTCAGTGGGGGAAACCCTGCGGAAAGGGAGCCCAGATGTCAGCCAAAGAGCCTTTACACTGATTCAAATTCAGCATAACGGCCTAATTACAGAATAATTGTGACAACTGACAACGTAACAGCCCGTTACACTGAAATGCGCTGGCGAGAACCCTGCAATGTACAGAACTATATTGGGCAAGAACTAGGGTTGGACGATAATTCAATAACGATATATATCAATCGATAGACGTATATTGATGATAGAAACAAAAAGGGGTCAATAAAAAGTTTAATAGAAAAACAGTTTTCCTTCCTTTTAGCATTCTAGCCATGTAGGTTAATATTATAGTCGAACCAAACACTGCATAGCTCCCAGCACTCCTCAGAACAGCTGGTAGGCTTGGTGGTAGAGGAGTCATGACTTGGATTGTTTTGCTGACACATGGTCTGGGAACCATGCAGTTATTGAGTCAACCATGGTGAATGCCAAAGTATTCTTAAGTCCAACCTGAGCCCACCTTTCAGCTGAAGCTTGACCCAAACTGGGTCAGCAACAGCACCAAATCTACATACTCTAACAAGTTATATAGTTTTTTTTTTCAGGATGCAATAATTTACTTTCCTAAACCTATCTGAACAGAGCAACATTTATTAAAACATTGTAGAAAAAAAAAATGGTAGAATCTAGTATTAATATTGAACTTTTTCTAAATGACCTTGAATAATTTTTGCTGACTCCAACATATTAGTTGATTTAACGGTGTAAAAATGAGGCTGAAGGTTATTCACAAAACTTCTGGGCATTAGCTTTTTTATTTATACAAGAAGTTTTTTCACTAGACAACCCAGAAAAACTTGGCAAAATGATCAAATCATAGCTACCTTATATGTATCCGCTAGCTGTTTCATCATCAGAGATAGAGTATGAATCCAAATTGTGATAGAACCAGCGGGATTTCAGCTTTTGAAAAGTGGCTTGGGATCAACACATTTTTGCTGGCTTTTTCTCCAGCGGGTAAACACAGTGGAGTTATGACTTGTCAGACGACGAGTGGAGCTCAACGTCTTCATTGAATCCAGATGCTCCCAGGAGCGAGTTTAGTCCAGCAGTCTGGGGTAATGGCGGTATGCATTCATCCCCCGTATGAGTGAGAGCTGACGATAAGAAGAGATGGACTGAAGAAGAAAGCAACAGTACAGAGCTAGACACTTTTAACTTTATCACAACTAAATGTTTCTGACTATAAAGAAAATTAGATAAATAAACTTTGTTAAATGAACTGTGAACAAACCAATCTTTGAAAAGCTGAGTCACTATTGGCCTGACTACTGTCAGATATTTTGAAGCACGCAATTACTAAGAACCTAGAAGCACAATATGAAGTAGGGAAAGAATATTCAAAAAACAAAACTATATACTTCAATCTAAATAAAAAAGAGAAAAACAAAGTAGATTAATTGACATTAGAAAGGGCGAGAAAGCCAGATCTAAGGCCCATTAAGAAAACATACAACAAGGGTGAATCTTCCCACATGGTGTTGGCCTACAACAACAACTATAAGAGCAAATCAGCCACTCGTACACGGAATCATTCCAGAGCCTAGAATAATATCTCATTGCCTTGGTTAAGGTCATAATAATAAAGACACTGGGCAAAAATTGCATCCATGGGACTTCCAACGTCATTAAAAACCAAGGAATACAATGACCCATCTCACATTTGGGCAAAAAAGATCTTCATGATATCCAAAATGCTTGGGAAGGGGCTTGTGAAGTAATTGACTATTATACCTGCAGTGAAGCATGGTGGTGGTAATGTGATGGTCGGGGGGCTCCTTTGCCAAATTCAAAACCTGGATGAGCTGAGGCATGTTTGATCAGACATCTTACCCAACACTTACGTTTATCTTGAAATGGTGAAAGCTCTTCAAGAAAACTAAAATGGCATAATTAGATTTAATTAGATGGTGTCATTACTTTTTTTTTTTTTTGGTTTTATGTATCTGGTGCTGATATTGACTTCTAAATACTCTTGGACACAGGCGTCAAACTCCAGTCCTCGAGGGCTGGTGTCCTCCATTGTTTTAGGTGTGGCTCTGAATGAAACCACCTTTTTAAGTTGAATAAAGGGAACTATCCCATGCAGTTTATGTGAGGTCATTATTTCTTAACAGAAACAGAGGAAGTTGATTATAAACCTATATTGTCACACTGTTAACACGTTTTTAATCCCAACAAACCTCAGTAGCTACGTTTACATGGACAAAAGTAACTGAAATAAAGGGGCCGTTAGGAATATTTTGATCGGATTTAGCTGAATCGGAATGAAATTGTGTTCAGAATGACAGAGGTGGTCTATGCCGATTGATAATCCGATCAACATGCATATAAATGCTGGTCAGGCTCAAGTTATTCCGAATGTAGCAAACTGACCTCACTGCGCATGGCGTAAATGTGATGTATTTCTGCATTTTTGAGCGCCGGAGAGCTTAACTGTCTGGGTCCCAATACAACCTTTCAATTCGAAACATCCATCCATCCATCCATCCATCCATCCATCCATCCATCCATCCATCCATCCATAACATGTCTATCCCTTGTGGGGTCGCGATGGTTGCTGGTGCCTATCTCCAGCTGTCAATGGACGAAAGGCGGGGTACACCCTGGACAGGTCGGCAGTCTATCACAGTTTGAAACATAAAAAAAAAACATAATTAGAACCTGGTGCAAGTCCAGCCTGGGCGCTCAGAAGAAGAACGAACTCGTACACTACTGCTTTTGCTATTTTTGTTGTTATTACAACAGCAAAGACGGAAGTTCTTCTTCTGTGTTTTTGTTTCAGACAATTTGATAACTGTGCATGTCAGAGTGGTTCTATTCTGAATAAAGCCAATCATATACACAGACTTTATGATTGGATTAATTGATTGTATGCCCATAAATGCGATAGAATCCGATTATTTAATCCGAATACGTTTCAAACCTATCGTTAAATTCTGTGCATTTAAACATAGCTAGTGATTAGTCAAGTGAAGACGGTGTAGCTTACTTCCCCCTCAAATAGACTTTCAGAGACCACTGTAACCAGACTAGGAAATTCACCACGACATAAGAATTCAGGAAGAACATGGAAAGACGCAAAGGACCTCCATTACATGCTATTTAGCATGAGAGGCCCCCCCCCTTCTTTTTTTTTTAACACACTAAACTTCCATATTGGTTCTTTGTAATAATGTCAGCATATTTGAGCCCTGGGTGCCGAATGGTACTGCAGTGGTAGCAGCAATGAGTGTAGCCAGGTGCATGATTATAGAACCTGAATTGTTGGAGAAGTAGCAGAATAAGACATGGTGCCATTACCCTCTGTGCAGTGGCGGTTCTAGACCAAATTTACAAGGGGGGCCAAGGTGGGACCAGTGTTTTTTTTCACAGGGGCACATAAAAGAATGAAATCATAAAACAGGGCAATATTTAATCGCTTAACAATATGAAGTGAAACTCTTGGGGCTCTGATACTGCATGTTTCAGATCACTGATATAGCAGATGAAAACTGTGATCCAAGCTCAATACAGCTGAAGCTAAAAGTAAAACACCTTGATTTTTAAACCCTTGTTAGGGTAAAATTGTAAAGGTAAAAAAAAAAAAATTGGTCAAAGTGACAAATCAGTTTGGTTTCTTCACCAATGCATATAATTGTAAGAAGTTTATTTAATGTTATGTCTTTGGTACAGGGGCCATAACAGGGGCTAGGACTATTTCTACAGGGGCACTGGCCCCTGTAGAAATAGGAGTTGCTCCCCTGTCTAGAGCCGCCCCTGCCTCTGTGAGTTGAGAACAAGAAACTGTTGCATGAAATGCTTTCTCATTCCTTTGTAGGCTTCGGTCATTGTGTCTGTTACAGCTAAGCTGCTGGTGACCAGGCCTCTGTTCTGAGTATCCACCAAAGCTGGTGAAATTTCTCACATTAATTGGCTGACCAAATCCTGATGATTTATATTCCCGCAGAGCAAGGCTTAAACTGATGGAGGAGTTGCACAAACATCCCATAGTTATTGAGTCGTTCCGATGTGTTCTGGTGCAAATCTTCTTGACTGTAAAATTGAGTCAGAGCTTATCTGCTTAGTTGTGTTTCTTTCATAGACCCAGACACCTATGGAACTAGTCTGCCGTCATCCTCTCTAACATAGAAAGGATTCCTGGATCAGTGCTCCTGTGTCGTTTCTGTGTTTCTGTCCTCTGAAACCCCCAGCTGGTCGCGGCAGACGGCCGTTCACCCAGAACCTCTGCTGGAGGTTTCTTCCTGATAAAGGGGAGGTTTTCCTTTCCACTGTTGCTACACACATGCCCAGTATGAGGGATTGCTGCAAAGCCAAAGACACGAAGCAGACGACTGTCCACTGACACTACACACTCTTTCAGGAGGAGTCAATTACTTAATGCAATCTATTATAACCAATTTGGATGATTTGATTTAATTGACTATGAATTGACTAGGGAAAAAAATCTAGTGCTAACAGTACAATAGAGCCATGCTTAACTTTACATTCAAGTTTTTTCTTCAAATGTCCTTATTATCCAGCTACAGATGCATGAATGCAATAAACATAGTTGGGCTCTGACATTTTACACAATGCAGTACAATCTCTCAGTCCAAAGAAGGTTTGAGGCCATTTTTCAGGATGATTGTGCCTCTGGCTAACCCGACAAATCCTTTATTACAAAAGGCACATTCCCTCAACCGCATGACCAGGAAATGGTCCACTTCTCAACTCAACAGAAAACTGAGGGTGAAATTTGAAAGTAGTGCACGACAAGGTTCTCTTCTCCAAACCTAATCTGTCAGCTAGGATATTAGAGTCTTATTTAGTGAAGTCCTTGCATCAAAGAAACTGTCCTTAAAGCCTGAGGTGTTACATTTGCGGTTGTTGTTGATGGACCAAAGTGCACACAAGAGCTCGGGAGTCGCATGAGTTGAAGGTGATTTATTATGAACAACAAAGCAGAGGTGGGGACTCGAGTCATTGATTTTATGACTTTAGACTTGACTTGAAAACGTGTTTAGAGACTTGTGACTTGAAGGATGGGTGAAGCCAAATTCTGGCAAAAAGATGAATGAACATATCAGTTATTTCAATGACACACACCACCCCATCGTTAATTGCAGCCAAACAATGTTTTGGCTGCTTAAGGTGAAAATTGAGAATAACTTCTAACTGGACCTGATTGAATTGTATTTTCATATTTCGTCTTGCATTTGCTGTCACGTCCTTTTTATGCCTGTCAGGTTGCACCTAGAAACGTAATCAATGCCTCCTCTCTACATTATTATCTTTGGTGTTGTGGACTACTTGCTCTAGATGGAGAAAACATTTTAATCAGAGCCACATGTTCAGGCTGATGCTTTTTAAATACTTGTTTGGGTCATAAATAACACGAAAAGGTGAGAACTAAACACCCTGTAGGATTGTAGAGTTTAGTTTGTTTTCTTTACTTTTACTACAAGCTCAGATAATCCTTGCAGGCCTGAGCAATTTGACAAACAGCATCATTAATGTTTTACTACGCAATAAAGCCCGCGGCAAATTAAAAAGGACATTTTTTGTTGCGTTTAAACGCCAAAAATAGGCCCCGAGGTTGCAAATCAAAGACTTGTGATACATACTGCTGAGCTGGTGAGTTTGCAAGCGTAAAAACTGGAGGGATGGTGAGGGGGGAACGTTATGCACGTGCATGTCTCCCAGTACAAATAATCAGTCCAGTCTGCAGCTCGGCTGTAAGTGCTTGGGGGCCCCCTTTTTGAAAGGAGCCCGCCAGGCTCTTTACCTAAACAGAGGGCTGAGAGAACACGGGGCCCTACGGAGTGTCAAGGACCGCGGGAAGCTTTCAATCCTGTTGCGACAAGCTGACCACCATGCATAAACACAGCCTGCTACGGTTCCCCCCTGCTTTTTGTCTCACGTGTGGACACACACAGGGGCTCACCAGATCCCACGAGTTAAATATAAAAACCAGAACGTACATTAAAAGGAAGGCCTTAGAGAATTGAGTTGAGATAATGCATGCATCATCCTCACATGGTGGAAAAGATACCTGGATCTCATTAAAAGAGGCCAAACTGGCCCTCTGCCATCACCTAGTAAGCTACTTTGTGTGAGACCTCAGATCCGAGGTGCTCAAAACCAGGTTTCCCCTACCAACAACTGACCCAAACGTGTTTTTAAATGTGCACATGGCAGGCACACAGACCAAAGCCATCAAATAAAACCCTCTATCGTTTCAAACAAGTCCAGCTGGATGGTGGATTTTGACGCCTTTAATGACGTCTCCTAGATAAACTTAACTGCAAGGATGCTGACTATACCACTGGCAACGGTGCAGAAGCTAATTGAAAAAAAAACAAAAAAAACGCAACAATACAAAACGTCCCTCACTTTTTCCATTCCGTGAAGTTAATACATTTTTATGAGCTTGCCCTCATTGTCTTATTCCAAGGCTGCACAGTGAATGTGTTTTTCTACTTTATTTTGTTTTTACCTTTTATTGACGCTGGAGGCAAGTTGGCCATGGAAAGGTGTTTCTCAAACGCTTTCACACCTGGCACAATAGAATACCTTGGCATAATATGTGAACTAAAAGAAAAGAAAAAAAAAATCTCAGTCCTGCAACACTTTAGAATTTATTGCACCAGTATCAAAATTAAACAAATCTTAGGGTGGAAGGAGGTTGCAGTGCATACAAAATGATTTACTCTCCATGGACTTTTTCTCACGCTGTAAATGAACCGAACTAACCATCCCTGCTAAGAAAAATGGCGGCGGCAGCATCTTGCCTTGCAGAGATGTAGCAACCCTAAACCTACAGCCGCAGCTACAATGCAAGGGTTCAAATGAATGCAAAGTGTGTAAAATGACACCGTCACTGTCCAGACCTACATCCAGCTGAAAATCTCTCACAGATTCTTAGTTTGTTTCTATTTTCCTCATTTGGAGTTAATTAGAACGAGGCATGAGACGAAGCCAGCAGGTAATTGGTTTAGGGCTGTAAACCGGGGCCCACACATCCATGAGAAAGTTTCTCTCAGAACAATAACCGAACCTGAAGTACACCCCTCAGTCTCGTGTGGGCCTGGAAGCGACTTCAAAGTAAAATAAAAGTCCTAAAACCTTAAACAGGGATGAGGGGGACTTAATTGAGAACATATCATTTCCAGATGGGCCCCCCAAAAAATCGACAAGAAATGATTAAACTACTAAGAAGCAATGGAAATCCCTGGCAATTAAGCCAGATAGCTGCCATATGCACCGGGCTAAATTAAACCGCTCCAGGCTCTAGTTTCTGCCCCCTCAGCTCATGGCTGCAACATTTAATGTGCGTCACGCTGGTCCTAAACACAGAGACAAAGGTATATGGACAAGATGTTTGTTAATTGGGTTTAAATTGAAACTGATCTAGAAGGAGAATTTTATTTTGTTTTGCACCTAACTCTATATTTGAGCAACACTCTTCTCCTTTTATGGCTATAAGCATCAGGTATTTTTCTGTTTTTCTTTGTGCTGGAATGCTGTCCACCTCTGCAGAATATGTTAAGGAAAAAATGTCTTCCTTCAAAACATTTCATTCAGTCATTTGCGACTTTACCATATAAAGGTAGTCTAAATAAAAAAGGCCGGGTTATTTGTAAGCGTCTAATTGGATCAACCGGAGGAATTTTGGAATTTTTTCCATTCAAAGCTCATCGCCTCAGTTTCATTTGAAGACTGTAAACAGAGATCAAATGTGCTGAAACCATCTAAGTCGTCTGTTGTTTTTAATGTGATATTAATATGTTTTTTTGTTTACCGACGTCTAAATCAGCCCTTCCTTCCAGACAGCCGAGCTGCTGCATTTCACAGTTTCTTTGGTTTGCGGCTGCCTGAAAGAACGCGGAGAAGAAACAAATAAAACAGAGTGCAATGGACCACAAAAATGACGACCACTTTTAAAGGAGCAAGCTCTGTGATACCCTTCCCTCCCTTAACCAAGACATCTTTAATGGGGTAAAAAATGCACACAGACCGACTTTCACATCTCTCAACACATTTTTGCCCTCTGGGCTGGAGAAGCGGTGGTGGAGTTTTAGAGTGCAGATTCCTTGCCCAGTTAACAGGGATCCTGCTAGTCTGTAGTCTGTAACACTTTTAAATTGAAAGAAATATTTAGAGCCATGTTTCTTTTATAGGGCAGAGTCAACACCAAAGTGGATACGTCTCTTGTTTTTCTCTAAATGTAATTTATATTATGGCTGAAAATGTGGTCAGATTAGCTTACGTTTACATGTAACAAACTTTAAGACCCAAAAAAGGTCTTAAAATCTTGAGTTTCCTATTACTGGAAATCCAAGGATTTAAGATAATCCATAGTGCTATAAAAAAGTTCTGCTCAAACTTTTCTTCTAGTCTAGCCCCATTTACACTACCCTTTTTTAACCGAAAACGGTCTGAGCTTGGTAACTGCGATTACTCTCGAGTGTAAATGGAACGCAAACTGAACTAAACCGAGCCAGACACAACCGAACTGCACTAAATCTAGACCAGTTCAATAGTAGGTCTCGCCACGGTTTTCTAGTGGCTCGGTTCTCTGATAACAAAGAGCGAATGAGCAGACCTCGTCATCTCCTTAAAGTCAGCTGACTAATTTCGTGGTTTCAGACATTCATAAAAATACTAGCTTCCTTACCGTGCCACACGGTTTCCAGTGATGATTCTCCTTAGCAGTGTGATGAACCTAGTCTGTCTTTGTTTCCTGTGTCTGTAAGCCCTAAATAGATGTTCATTTGTCTTATCCACTTCCCAAAAGCCGACTCCGTGAAGTAAATTTACCAAAGGTTGCCTTCTTCGATTGACTCTCCGCAAACAACGAAATATCACAATTTTAACCAAACGTAACTTTCTGAATGTTACGGGCGCCGCCATTTTTATTTGCTTGAGTCCCTCCTTCGATCCTAGAGAGCAGTAGTACCGTAGATTGTCACTAGGAGGCGAGGAACCGTGCTAGCGTGATGTGTAAATGGTCGCAAGAACCGAGCTCGGCACGGTTAAATGATCCAAGCTCGGACAGAGCTCGGCATGGATCGGTTAAAAAAGGGTAGAGTAAATGGGGCTTATGTTTCAGGTCATCCAGCTATTAGAATCAGGCTTTATTGGCCAAGATTGCGTGAGGCATCACTTCAGTGCCAAGCTTACAGTGTACAGGCAAACAAATGTTGATATCACACAAAGATATCCCAAGTAAACTCAAATTCCAGAGCTCAATTAATTTTTAGACCTAAAACCAGAACTCCTCCCCTCCTTTTTCTTTCTGGGTATCCCCAATTTCCCCCTATTTGAATGGACAGCTATCGGTGAGAAACATAATCAATAGTGGGCTAAGCACACAACCTTGGGGGACAACTGCTGAAAATAAAGGGGTCTAATATTATGTTATGTTTGGTCAGAAGAATATTTCTACCCTTTCACAACCAAACAATGTTGAATGCAGATGGTTCTGGGTTGCTTCTAGTGCCAGTGATTTAACTTCAGTATAAGTATAAAGTTCTGCTTGTGTGATACCCTGATTTTGGTCCATTTGGTTTGACATCGAAAGGTGAAGAAATGTTCCTCTGCTGGATTCAAGATTCAAACCATTTTTGTAATGCATAGTTCAATACAAATGTCCCTGACATGGATGGGCCACCACATTTTTTATTAGTAAATAGTGAGTTTTTAGAGACACTGAAGCAAAAAAAAAAAATGAGGCTGGTACCATTTCTGTGAGCTATAGTTCTGGGAAGTACTGTAACAGCTTGAAGTGAACATTTGTTACTGAACACATTGCATGACCGTCCTTATTTTTCTCCACAAGCTCTCTTTATGATATTTTTTTTTTTTTTCAGTGTGTGTCTGTTTTCTCCTGTCTCCGTTGGTCCTGTGGATCCCACAAAAATAAAACCAGAGCAAATTACAAACTTAATGTTCTGGCGCAACACAAACTGGGTCACTGTGCTTTTTTTTTCTGTGGTGCCATGCAGGAAGAGCAAACACTTGACAAATAAAAGGCCCTTTCACAAAATAACGTCGGACTGCTTTGTTCCAACAGGCTATATATTTATAACTGTTTAGAATATTAAATTTGGTGTTATAATTACTTATTTAAAAATACTTTTTCCAGGAGTATAATTGATTCACATTAAGATTGTTTTTAGCAGCATAGCAAATGCTACTACATGATAAATACGTTCACATTTTACAAATGCAATAGTTATTATTGGATACTAGATGTTATTTTTGTATTAATATCCAAATAAGGCATACAAGATTGTCCAAGTAAGTAAAAGATAAATACAGGGCTGTGAAAAAGTATTTTTCCTCCAAGAAGATTTTTTTAAATGCATCAGACTATCAACTTAAATCAAATATCACACAGAAATACCATTGTTAAATGTAAAACAAACAAAACAAAAAAACATTTTAAACTGATGATTTCATTTATTGAGGTAAATAAGCTAACTAACCTGACCCTATTATTATAAAAAAAATGATTGTTCCCAAAGTACTGATTGGGCATCCTTGGCGGCAACGGGTTTAATATAGCTGGTAATAAAAATATGGTCAATCACAGCTAATTCATAATTTACCAAAAGGCACAATTAGGGTTTTTTTCCCTAAAAAATAAAGATAATCATTTGGAAACTTTATTTTTTACATTTTGGCACGTTGTTAATTACTGATGTGAAAATTAGATCTAAAGCATCTCATTGTGGAAAGAAAGCAACAATAAAGAGCTCAGGAAGGCCCAGATATTCTTTGACAACCCTGTTATGATCAGTTTTAGAACCAGAGCTCCTCCTTTTCGTTGGCCACCTGTGGGTTAAATCTACTGAAAGGATGGAGCAGCATTAACTTCTCCTGCTGTGCGCTTGACATTAAGTCCCACTTTTGTGCGCCCTAAACGCTTTAATATGGCTTATTGTTGGCAGGCCTTGCTAAATGGCACCAGAGGGCATGCTGTGTCTCTCGGGTCCTTTGAGGAAACAGGCACAGAGGAGGGCCAGCATGGCACGACAGCCTCCCTGCTGCACCTCTCGATGTGTGGCTCCAGCCCACCTGGCACCACTTCAAAGTCCCGACACACACACACACACGGGACTACGGTAGCTCACACTACTTTGTGTGTGTTTGGGGTATATTCAAAACGTGTCTTAGGTTTGATATTTGTTGTAGTCTGCCAAACAAACCTGATGGGAGGTAGAATCTTCTTTTCCGTACAGTCTTTTGTTTGAATCAGCTTTAGGAAAGAAGAACGGTGAGTGTTTACACCCATCAACGCATTAGGTGCATAACATCCAGTGATTTAAACCAATGGATTTTTGAATGCATAGTCCCATCAGATTTGCATAATCATTCAGTGCCATCTGGGTAGAGTCTGATGCATAACAGCCGGACCTTTGTAAAGCGAACCTGAAACGCAGTGCCAATGCGGTAAAAGCATACCTGGATAGAAAACCAAACAATGGCTCGGTAATGGACTGAAATTACCTAGAGTCACAAACTCAACATTAGTTCAAGATTTTGGTGTCACCTTGATAAAATGTGGAATAAAAACATCTAAAGATGTTCAAAATGTCCTTTGATTTCATATTTCGTTAAAAATGCCCCCTTTCAGGTAAATTTAGGCTTGTAGCTCACGGCAGCCAGATTCATGATGACTATGAAAATGGAGGAAAGTATAAAAAGCAGCGAAAGTTGCAGAGGAGTGATGTTACTAGGGCTGAGGTTTTCCATCAATCAATCCTAGATTAATCAATTTATTAGGGGCATGTGTGGGCCTCAATAAATTGTTAGCTGTGATATCATCCAGGGAAGACAGATCACCCGCCATTACCATCTAATGTAGAACAGATTACTGGATCAATGTTTGCTTCTGTGCTTGTTTGTCTCTCTTTGACCCCGGCGGTCGAGGCAGATGACCGTTCACACTGAGCCCGGTTCTGCTGGAGGTTTTCCTTCCCGTTAATGGGGAGTTTTTCTTTCCACTGTCACTTCATGCTTGCTCAGTATGAGGGATTGCTGCAAAGCCATCAACAATGCAGACGACTCTCCTTGTGGCTCTACGCTCTTTCAGGAGGAGTGAATGCTGCTTGTCAACACTGTGATGCAATCAACTGGTTCCCTTATATAGGAAATTTTTTTGACTAATCTGTATAATCTGATTGAATTTGACTTTGTAAAGTGCCTTGAGATGACATGTTTCATGAATTGGCGCTATATAAATAAAATTCAATTGAAAATTGTATTGAATTATTTAATGTTTCTCCAACTTGCGCTTGTACTCAGTTTATGTCCACTAGTAAAGTTATGGAAGAATAAGAAATGTATTGGGACTCTGCTGGTAGATATGTTGTTAAACTTCGCCAACTCTTCACTCTTTCATTGTCACCCATGTTTCTCCATCACTATCAATATAAAGATGAGCATGTTTTGCAAATTGCTATCCCTGTGGAACATGTAACTGTGCGAGGCAATACAGGTCCGCGTAAATAAAGCGTTGCGTTGGAAATGTTCCCCGTAAGAACGCTTGGGAATCAAATTGAGTCCATTGAGGAATTGTTTCAGCCCTAATTGTTAAATACAGAAACCAAGGTGGGATAATAGTTGAACATATCAATGTCTTCCTCAGCAAAAAATATTCATAATATTTCTGAAATTCACACCAGATTATGGCAACAACCCAACTGATCCACACATAGAAAGAAATTGAGATGAATCCATTAACAAATTAAGTTGCGGGTGGAAAAAATTGGAATCGCACTGAGAATGAGGCCTAACGCAAATACGGGGATGTGCTGAATGCTTTCTGGGGAAAAAAAAACTATTTTGTTAAATAGAAATTTGCATTATTGCATTAATTTTGAAGGCCCTAAACATTCCATTTAAACACTATAACCTCCAGTTCATCCCATAGCTTTTGAATCGGCTACAACTCAATGTGACGAACTGAGCCTTTCTTGCAGTTTTTCTTTCTTTCGCTGAAGCCAGTACAGAGCCTCCTTGGCTCTGGTCTCTCTTTGGGACGCTCGTCTTTCCTGAAAATCCCAACTGGGTTCATCTTCAGATTCTAATCAAGAACGTGCCGTGACGTTTCTGTCATCCTTCCTTCAATAATAAGGTGCCTTTCAGCACCTTTTGCTGGGAGACACGCTTGCACACTTCACTTTAGGCGTGGTGTTTTTGGGGTGATGTGCAAAACCCTTTCTTCATATAAACGTGTGCAATGGCATCCAAAGGGTTGGCGGCGGCGAACAGAAGCAGAAAAAAGTCACAGATTTCTCCTGCATAATCTGTCCATGTTTTACTGGTGGAGGTAGCTCCAGTAATGCAGCTCTCACATATTCTCTGTTGCCCTTGTGCATGGTAGCTTAATATCTTTTACATAACACTAAGGAAATAAAACCCTTTTTTCATAGACAAAGGTATGTAAACAGGTCTGAATTCCTTTTTTTGAGGAGATTTCGACCTTGCAGTAGTGCAAGAATGTTCTTTTATTCATCGGAAAACTTTGGCTGGAGGGACGGGGGACGTTTTTTGGAGGGGGGGGTGGTGTTGATGGGAGTCTGGCACTTTTGAATTGGGGCTCCGCGGGAGCGGCTTGTTCACAGAAACTTTCTCTGTGGCTCTTTATCTGTGGCCTGGCAGCACTTCAGTGAAAGGCTTATCTTCCTAATGGGCACACAGGAGATGACACGGCACAGCACAACGAGGGACTGAGCGCTCATTCGAACGCACACTCTACCCCTTTCTCTCTTATACCAATCCTTGTTCCTTCTCATCTGCCTCCTCCGTTGGGTAACACTTGATGTTTTGATTCCCCTTTTTGCTGCCGCGTGACCTTCTGTTGCACAAAATATCCCCCCCCTCCACCCCTCCCATCATTCGGCATAGGTCTAAAAAGTTTTAAACCTCAAAGGGCAGCAAGAAGTGTCACTTCAGAATGGATGCCTTTGTAGCTGGGAGCGTTAACGTCGCGTTCCCTGCGTGGCCGCAAAAAGACACTGCGGCTCACACGGAGGAAAATAAAACGGGAATGGTTTAAAATGTAATCAGGAGGAGCAATGGCTGAGAGAGAAAAGAAAAAATGTCTGGGACAAATTTAAAGTTGAGATGGAGGACAAAATATGCGAAAGTAAAAAATGAAAAAACAAACGGTGACGCGGAGGAGACGGACAAGGAATGAAGCTGTCAGGGCCAAAAACGAAGCGTCACGTGAAGGAAATGAGCAGACGAGGAAGAGTCTGGCCAACATAAACTGTTTTTTTTTCTCCGACTCCATTAATCCAACACATAACTGCTCGTGATGGCCTCGCGGTGCTCAGGATGAGTACAAGTCTGAGCCGCTGTAAACAGCTTAAAGAGAAACAGCGCAAAAACCTGGATTGATGTGTTCAGAAAGACACTGTTTAGCTGCGTGGCATAAATCTGGCCAGGCCAAACTCTTCCCAGAGGGAAGCACGGTCAGACTTCTGACCCCGGAGGCTTTTAAAGAGCTGGGAACGTCTCAATGCGAAACCTCATTTCCTCCTTTATTCTTAATTTCTCTGCTTTGTTGTTTAACAAGACAATATGTTGTAAGCAGTTTTTAGCTGTTTCAGCGTTGACAAGGCAGCTGCTTTACAAAGTTCTTATAAAACAAAGGGAAACCAGGAGCCACAAAGATAAACTGTTTACCCCTCAGGCAAACAAATCTGCCAGCCTGGGTTCGTCTCTCTCTCTTTTTTTTTTTTATGTCACGGTTCCAGTTTTTGTTTTTGATGGCTATACTGATGGATATACTTAGTTAAGTAGCCATTTTCTTTGTCTTCTAGATCTAGAAAGAGAAACGTACATCTGCGTTAAATGACATGTACTCTTGTCTTTCCCATTTTGAAGGAGAAACAGGCTCTGTCATTTCATAACTATATGCGAGGAAGAGTAGTGCATTTTGGTGACTACTTAAAAGTCATGAAGGTGTTGAAGGTATTTTTACACCAAAGCAACTCCTTGGAATGTAGTACGTAACTCTTTACACTGCCACCTACTGGGCAACCAGAGTAAGTAAAAATAATCTTCAGTCCAGTTGTCCAAAGCACTACGTGGGTAGTTCACCAGTCTTTATGATACAGGATAGAACCGATTATATTTAAAAAATGTCATCTGTAGCATCAATTAACAACCGGCAACTAATTTAATTGTTATATTATAGAAGTGTTGATTTAATGCTGGGAGTTTATTAAAGTGGTACATCATGTTTTACCGGCTTTATTTTGCTAAGTTCTGAAACATTTCCTGTGACTGTAATGTCCTTGAAAATCCTACAGAAGCTTTAAGGTGTTGTTACTAAGACAGTATTTTTTGTGGATTTGTCAAGAGATCTGAGTTACGGTTAGTGTTGTTGTATTTTGTTTTGCTGACATACAGTACACTCATACCTTTAGACAGGGTAGTAGACCTAATATTGAAACAAGGCAAATCAGAGCACTACAGAGTCTACAGGAGGGAATGGGATATATAGTGTATCTAAAAAGAACACACAATTTTAAAATGAATGTTTTACGTGATGGAAGATGGATGGATGGATGGATGTTTTACGTGAATAAATGGAAACATAAATGCTTTAAAAAAATATCAAATTTGAAATATGCCCTGTTCAGTTCAACTAAGAAAACCCGAACAATCTGACTTGAGGCTGGCTACAGAGAGGAGATATGACCTACTTACATGAAAACTTTAATAAAGTAGCTTTAATTTGATTTAGGATTCAGTCCTCTTGGATATATGAGGAAAGTTTAATTGCACCTGTAAGACTTTCCTGACATTTGGATTCATGAGCTGGTCGGTTACAAAGGATCAAAAGGATTTAATTATGCAGATCTGTTAGTCAGGAATCGGTGAGTTGGGAAGAAAAGTGACATTAGTAAATGTGACATTGCTAAGACTGAATGCTTTTGTGGAAATGGTGGTAAGGCCAGACAGAAGCTGGTCAGTCAGGCTGCCAGGAAGTTGACAGCAATACTGCTAATTTAGGCCATGACTCCTGAAAGGTAGGTTTGGTAGACTAAAATAGTGTGTATGGTTGGAAATGCTGTCAAAATGTAATGTCTGTGTCTAAGGACAAAAATAATGTTTCATTTTTTTTAACCAAATTGGTTCCAAGCATGCATAAAAAAAAGACTTAAAGAGGGGAAATTTCCACTTTTGGAAATGCCAACCCAGAGTCCAGAACAAAACTCACTGTGGAGTCACTTTGAGGAAGGAGGATTTGGCGAGGTAGGATCTATGACCAAGCCAAGCAGTGGGATGTGGACATGCTTCTGTTAAATCTGAATGCTGAAATCAATAATAAAAAAAAAGGCTTAATCAAACTATCTGTTTAAGGTTGTGCACACCTTTACACCTGGGTTAATGCAGATGTTATAGTTTTAATTTTTAGAGGTGTGCAGAGTCAACACGATGATATAAATTGATCTAGTGAGGCGCATATTTTAAATTCTTCATGCATTCAATGGAGCGTGGGTGCCAGATGATGATAAAAAGCACTTTGAGAGAAATTATCATAATTAATCCTTAAACAGTTAGTTAATAAACTGTAACCATAAAAGTTTGAAGAATTAGAGTTCATGCAAACATTTTCATCCTCAGTGTGGCCTACAAACATGTCCTGGTGGACGCCGTGAGCAATATTAGTTTGTCTTTTAAAGTCTGGGCAGTGGCTCTACCCAAACAGAAACGGCATAAAAAAGGTAAGTGGCCTCCATCTCTGGTGTATCATCGTTTCCCAAAAACGAGTCCTTGTACCAGCCGCTGCCCAAGATACTCACCATCTCATATTACATGTGACGTTAACAAGATGCTGATGTGACGCCGGCGAAGCTAAATCTCGTAAAAAGCTCTGTCTGGAAGTGGCGTGATTGGTGCACCGTTCTGACTGTACTCTTACCAACTGAATGAAGCTGTGGAATAAAAAGAGCATAACTGCGGTAGGGGTTAGCCCATCAAATCTATCCCAGTTTAAAGATTACTACAACTGGCCTAAACATTTCCTAGTTTGGTCATCTGTTCAAAGCTTCCCAGCGATAAAGTTTGTTTTTTCGAGTTTTTTGTCTGGGATTTGAAATGTTGGCACACGCCTCATATTTCCCCTCTTTGCAATCTGTTATTATTAAGCCCCTGTCTCGCTGAAGGAAATAGAAGCGTTTTCTCTGCCAGAGCCGACCGCTCTGTGTCAAAAGTGAAAGACGGCAAAGCCAGTGGATTTTTGGTGTCGGAGACGAGAGGAGTCTCAGCAGTAAGCTGTTTTGATCCAGGCTGTCTTACGCTGAGGGAAAGAGCGACAAAACACAATAATTCACTGCCTCGCAGCTGTTTGTTAACAACTCACAACAGACTCAGGAGCAATAAGGGAGAACACATGCCATTTGTGCCCCAGTGCAACAGCCCTCACTGACAACAGAAGCACTAAAGGTAGATTCTTGATAAAAGCTTTTAGCTTTTGTACCCCTTTTTAAAGGTGGTGTAGTGTTAGGCTTAATATCTTAGGTAGGTTTAGGCATTAAAATGCTTGCGTCAGCGCTTTCTTGGCATTTTTATCAACTTCATTGTATGTGAAGGGAACATGTTTCGAGTGTATCATATGAAATAATAAGTGGCATCATTTTATATGAAATATGTAGGGGAGTAAGGTCAGGACAAGAAAACCTCTAAATCTGGCCTTACTCTCATCCTACCCAGTGCACGTTGAAGGTCGTGGCCTGAAGCCACCAGAAACTCATCGTCTTCAAAGATGAAAGCGTTCAGCCCGTCCAGTTTACCTTGAGAGACGCTGTTGGAAGCCTTCTGCTCACCCAAAAAAGTGTTTAGACGGCAAAACTCCCATGATTCCCCGACAAATTCCCAGGGGGCAAGGATCTGATCAGCTAGAACGATAGTGAAACAACCACTAAGCAAATCAGTCTTTGATAAAAGGTTGGCACCTCCTTTCCAACAACCCAGAATAAGGTGCCAAGGGTTCTTTGTAGATCCACCGCCGTGTTTAGGATCAGTGTGCTATCCATGCTTTAGTTGTCGGACAGATGGGCTCACATTTGTCTGGACAATGCGTCGGTGTATGGGTGAGTCAATGGCTGACAAAACAGCTGCAGGATCTTTAGCCTCCTGCAGCTGGAAAACAAGCGCACATCATCACCCCTACACCGCCGTGCTTGGCGTCCGGTACGGTGTGTGCGATGAGACATGGTCCGGTATGTTATGGCCAAACCTTGGTCATGTCTAACGGGTTGTTTCTGACGTCCTACAGGGCTAAATGCTTGTTCAGCCCTTTTCTGATCGTACTGCTATGAGATTTAACATGAACACTGAGGCCTGTGGAGTCTGGGAACGTCTGAGCCGCTGTTTTTGGCTCTCTCTAAACATTATGGTGTGCACTATGACCAAAACATCTCTCTGTTGGTTGCATCTCCTTAAACGCAGCCTTAGGTGCTTCTCTTGAGGTTTTTGCACTTCCTTTGATGATTCCACGACCTGACCTCGGGGAGTGTTTGCCAAACCGTCCACACCTGGGGAGATATCCAGCTGTCTTCTGGGTTTTTCCACTTCTGGCTTAGTCCTCCTCACTCTTTCCACCCTGGCTTTGTGTTAAGACACATCTGTATGCTGTAGAGGCGGAAACTGGCAAAGCTTTTGGGCTTTTTTTTCTCTTTTTCCCCCACATCTTGTAATTTTTCTGTTTGATACAGTGAAATTGTGAAATCTATTGAGCTGTTTTGTTCATTTTACTTAGCTTTGGGTTAGATCATTTTAGAACAGGGTGAATATAAAAGCCCAGAACTGAAAGATAGTGTAATTTTTTTATATATCACTAAAGCGAAATGAATGCCATTCGTTTGTAGCTTTCATGCACCATGTGCTGCGTCTCTAGCTTTTCTAACTTTGTCTCTAAACCGTCGTAGGATTATCTGATGTGCCCCAGCAGGTCCTCTCTCCTGTCAAAGCCCTGGTCCTGCAGTGTGTCTTGTTGACCCTTTTATCTCCCTTCTCTCTCGCCTCACTATTGTATCCCAAATCTTCCTTGCTTTATCTAATCTGCCCTTGTCGTATCTCTCTCTCTCTCTGTCTCTCTGCCTATCACCCACAGGCCCCTTGGGTTATTATTCTGATGAGCTTGATCTTGGAGGTCTTTCATCCCCTCACAAAGATATGCATGAGGAGGCTGAAAGCTGGAAAAACAAGCTGGGAGCACTCCTGATTTGTGTCCCCTTGAGTTAGTTTTAAAGTGCAGGAGCGTTTTCTGTCTTTGTTCATGTTCGAGTTCACCGTCTCATCTTTGCCATAAATGGTAAACAGGCAGTAAAAGTGCTTCTCCTTGTTCTTTGGTTGTGCAATTTTCCCTGTGGCTCAGCTCAGAATGTCTAAAAACTGAACAACTTCAACTTTAAGATATTTATACAATACTTGTCTCTGGCTCCACATTACCCTCTTGCTCTTAAACTGAGTGAATAAATGTAATAAAAACCCTTTAAACCACTTCCAGTAAAGCTTTTTTGTTTCTTTTGATACAAAAGAAGATGTGCAAGTTACTTTGATTTTGAATTAAAACGATTGCAGTATCTTTTTCTGGAAAATGGTATTCATGATTAATAACAGTAAATGCAAAGAATAAATCCTCCTCCAGCCGGGTGAATCAACAGAGGTCGACCTTAACAGATTTACTGTGTGCAGTTCTTCATTTCTACCTGTTGGTGTCAGTGTTGCACTGCAACAGACGCCTCACCAGGCACGCTCTGGAGCCCAGAGGAGGAACTGGTTTTTAAGGTGGTTCCACAGAGATACAAAATGTATGCCTGCAATCTCCCACTGAACGCCTTGCAGAGGGATTTTTAAAGTTTGCTTTGATGAGTAGCAAGTCTGTAATTTGCTGTCGCATCTGTTTGTTTGTTTGTGAATATTCCTGTGGGAATGCGGGTCCTCTTAATGCTGCCGCACCACCAGTGCTTGCTGTGTCTTTGTGCGACGTGGTGGCGGCTGACACAGAGAAAGCAGCTTACAGCTCCTGGTCCCGGCTTGGTCCCGGCTGGACCGGGTGTCGAGTGCCTGGGGGGGCCTCCCGGATTGCCACCAGTGGGGCTTTATCGCTCCAGAGGATTACTGTGATTTCATCAGGGCATGGGGCTGCTTGCAGCCACACACAAACACGCCAACCATGCAAGCATAGAATGCACACAGGGCTTATGGAGCGTGCAGGTACCGGATGGCACCTCTATTTTTATTTGTTTAGAAGCGGTTCAGTGTTGTAGTTTGATGTTGGGAAGCTGTGGGTGCTATACGGCATGCCACCTTTATGCAAAGGTATTGCACCTTGAGTTAGGGTGACTTGGAAAAGTGTTTAGAAATCCCCTTAAACTTTTTCAGATTTTTATATATATATATAAATATTTATATATATATATATATATATATATATATATATATATATATATATATATATATATATATATATATATATATATATATATATATATATATATAATGTTTTATTAGTCAGGCAGAGCAGAAATCTGCCTTCTATGAGCGCGTGGCAAAAATATAAAAGGCATAGGATGGCCTTTTTAGCCATCACAAGCCATGTATCAAACACAGCAACCCCATAGAAGAAGGTGCTCTAACGTTTTTGAATTGAGAAAGCTTCCTGGAGAGGAAGCGAAACGTCTTGAACTACGGAAAACAAGTCCAGTTGCTTTGTTTTTTACTTTTTTTTGGAGTGCTCTAAAGTGTTTGATGTTTCTGTTTCTTTAGCTGGTATATACAGGCTAAGCTTGAAAGAAAACATGTTAGCGGCAGCAGAAAAACTTCAGACTGGGGAAGAGTTTCACCATCCAGCAAAGCATGTCCATGTGTTTGAATTGACTAGTCGAAGCCAAGGCAGTCAACATTTAAATCTCAGAGTTCCTTTAAATCAAGACTGAAAACCCACCTCTTTAGAGTTGCTTTTAACCCATAATAACAGGAACATTGACCAACATATTTGATGTGCGTTGATGTTTTCACTTAACACAATTTAATTTAAGCTTGATACAGGTCTCACAACCCAGTGACCGTGTCGGTGTGTTTATGATGTTTTTGTTTTTGTCATGAAAAGCCCTTTGAACTGCCTTGCTGCTTAAATGTGCTATAAAAATAAACTTGACTTGAGCTTGACTTAACTGGTTGCCATTGTAACATTACAGTGCTTGTTTTTATTATTGTGTTTTTGACCGTAGGCGCCAATTTAAGGGCATAAAAGCAGCTTCCAGATTCCTCCATCTTTTTTTTTAGTGCTAGGATTTACAGAAAGTACGCCATAGACTGATTTTAGAGATGCACACGTTCAACTGTTAAAGGGTGCATTTGATTTATTCACCAGGCACGTGCAGACCATGAGCTGCTGATACTAAATAACGACTCGTTCCAGTTAGTTGTAGCCATGAAGATGTCGGTCAAACTGAACTGTTTTACATTTTTGATAATTTCAACGCACATAAAACTATCTTATATCTGATAATTTATTCTCTCACCGTTATAGAACCACTTCCAGTTCTTCGAAATAAAAGCACTCCGTTTGAAATTCCAAATTAACTAGTAGCTAATTTGGATGTGTTTATTTTTTATATATATAAAAATGCATAAATAAAAACGCTTGTAAATCTTTTTTCATGAGGGCTATGAATAATGATTTTAATGCATAACTTGCACCATTGTACTGTATGTAAGACTTAATCATAATCAGGGGAAAAAAGCAAACATCTCTGTTACGTTTGCTTTGTAGCTGATATGAGAGGGTTCTATATATCTAGGAAAAGTACATTTTATCACAGTCCAACCTGCTTTCCATACAGACATAAAACACACTCAGCCACTGAAAACCTTAAACTCCCGGTTTTCTTGGCTGTTTATTTAAGCCGGATTTCTGCCTGTGACTGGTGTGTGTCTAAACTCGCCTGCCTGTCATCCTCTCCTTGACAAACGTTGATCATCCGCATGTTTACCTGCTGGTAACTGTCATCGAGACATGGCCCTGCGGTGGTTGACTTGTCACAATGAAACAGCCCGGCTGCCTTAGCTCTTGTGATGCTTCGCAAGAGTTAAAGTTGAATAAGCCATGTGGCAGAAAAAAAATAATACTGAATACCCCGAGGGGCTCGAGTGAGTCTGTGCCTGTGTCTAGGGCAGTCGTTGTGTGTGTGAATATCTGTCTATGTTTATGGATAAGAGTGCCTATGTGTGTGCCAGTCTGTGTGTTCTGGTCTGTCTGTTTTTATAGTCCTTTATGTGCCCGCATCAGTGTATGAGACTACACGTGTGTGTCTGCGTATTTATGTCTATGTCTGTGTTTGTGTCTGTGTGTGTGTGTACGTGTGCGTCTCTGTGTGTGTTTGTGGGTTTAGCTAGCAGGTGTAACCGTGCTGCTTGGCGTTGTGCAGCACTCTACGTGTCTGGCTGTCATCACGCAGTTTGGCTCAATACTATGAAAGGGGCTGATTTACAATAAATATTTGTTTTACTCCTCGTCCATTAATCTGGCGGAGAAAACTGACATGTCATATTCATCAGGCACAAATAGCTGGTTGTTCACTGTATTTATTTGATACTTTTTTACTAATAAAATGCTTTAAAAGCGCTCCAAATATGCTTTGATAAAGTTACTAGGGATTGCAATATATACTAACACCTTGCATGCATTTGTTTTTCAAATATTTTGGAAACCTTGATATGTTTCTCCTTTGAGTAGATAAATAATATAAAATCCAGGTAAAATGCATTTAGCTAACCTTTTAATTATGTTAACGTAGTAAAAGTTTACAAAGTTTAACAGCCATTAAGGCTGTTGCGAGGTTGTTTTCTTCCACCCAAAGATTTTGTGGGACAACATCAACATGTTGCTCAAACATGGGTTTAAAGAGGCTATTGTTGTCATGTTCTGGGCCAGCTGTTTGTCTCTCACTTTAAATGAATGAATAAAGGAATAAAATAAAGTTTATTTCAAACAATAACTTTGAACTAAACACAAAAAAACACAAGGGACATGAATGTACAGAAATCAGTTTGAGAAGGAGCAGGAACAAGTATACACTTTTACTTCTTGTCACATTTAATTTGCTGCAATAATACACGTCCCTATATATAATACTTTTGATATACAATGTAATTCAATATACAATCATTAATCTACACCAAACTTTCCTCCCACTACCTGCAATTAAGATCATTGGCTGCACCTGGCTTCCATCCTGTGTTTCCATCCAATTGTCATGCTAATTTTAAGTGACCTTTTAAAATGTTGCACAAAAGTTTAAAAAAGGAAATGTAAATGAAGGTTTTTTCCATCCACTGTTTTGGAGCATATTAACCAGGCTACGAAAAGCGTAATTTTGTCAAAAGTTGAAGTTACGCATGGTTGTAGGAAGTAGAGTTTTTAAATTAGCATGGACCACACATCTGAGAAAAATGGACCGAGGTTATGAGAATATCTGGAAAGACGCAAACAGCAGAAACAGCTGATCAGTCGTGTGAGGTAAATGTCCACTACGTCAGAGCTTGGAAAATGAGTTTCCATCTTCCGTTTTGCACATTAACTCTTTTTCAGAAAACCAAAAAAACACCTCAAATTAGCATAAACACTTTTTTTTCGCAAAACTGAGGAAGTTGTTTAGAATTTTGTCGTTTCCATCAACCTTTTCTAACGCGATACTTCAAAATGTGGATAAAAAAAACATTGATGGAAACACAACTAGTGTCATCCCATTCACCTGTGCTCCTGCCTTCACATGCTGCTGTTTTTCAGTCAGTCGGTGGCAGATTTGTGTCCAGCGTTCTTTGCCTGCCTTGCTTGATCCTAACACAGTTCTTGTTTTCCTGGTTTTCTCCGTCTCGCCTTGCCCTCAACGGACCCCCCCCTCCTCAGCTTCTGTTTTCTGGACACGACCCGTACTGAATCCCGACCATGAACCTTTGCAAGCCTCACCAGATCTGTGTGGCCAGTTCTGTTATTACATGTACGACCCCCACCTGCCTCACGGACCTGTGTGTAGACTAAAATGGTGTTTTGCACTTGACATGTGAAAAGGCTATAATGAAAATATATATTGCGCAAAATACAAAATATGGAAGCACAGCAGGCTGGGACCATAGTCACAGACACATCTAGTTATTGAGAGCTTCATTTAGATAGGGATGGAACAAAGAGATCTTGGTTCAATCTGAGTACCCTTATAGAGCAAGGAGTCTTTAGCCAAAGTGAAAGTGCATCAGCCACTGCTGTCCCAATAGTGCAGTCAGTAAGGAAGAAGGTTAGAAAAGTAGCCTGTATGCTTCCTCCCGTGGCTAGTTATGCCTAGGAACCCCCCGGCCTCCCTTACTGGCGCTAAGAACGCTTAAGGTATCCCACAATCCTTTCCGTGACATCACATACACTGCAAAAATGGATCTAAAAATAAGTAAAATGTTCTTAAAATTAGTGTATTTATCCTTGATTTGAGCAGGTAAATAAGATTATCTGCCAATGGAATGAGTATTTTGACCCCTAAAATAAGATAATTAGACATACTGCACTTGAAATTAGATGATAGAGATGAATTGTTTCTATTTTAAGTGCAAAATTCTTATTCCATTGGCAAATCATCTTATTTACCTGCTCAAATCAAGGATAAATACGCTAATTTTAAGAACATTTTTCTTATTTTTAGATCCGTTTTTGCAGTGTATCAGCACAGCCCCCTCACAGAAATTAACGAATATGACCAATATGTTGACCCCGTGAAACGTCAAGGAGCTAGAAGCTATTAAGAGTATTCGGATGAAGCCCATCACGAACGCAAATCCTAAGATCTATGACTTTTAAACTCAGAGCTGCTGAACCGATAAATAAAGCTGATTTAATAGCTGTAAAACGCTTTTCCAAGAGTCCTGCTATAAATATTGTCCAGTCTAAAACTAACATCACCAATCTGTACAGGAAACAATAGAAAAGCTCCACCTGCTACTATGTTGCCCGGTAAAATGATATTATTCATTATAAAGCCACCATTCAATTCATTTTGAAGCATTAGTCTGTCTCATCTCGAAGCACTTAAGGTGATCAGACGCTGTTTATATACAGAAAATCACAGTTCAATTACTTATTACAATTCAGCAAAGCCAATATTTTTACGGTTTTGTTTAAGAAACGTGAAGTAGAATCCACCCAAAGCTGCTGTGAAGTTTATTGTGCCTGGAAGGATTTCATGTGATTAGTGTTTTTGTGAATGTGACTAGAAATATAAGGTATTTCCACTAATTCATACTGAACCACTGCTTTTTAATCATAGTTTCTTAAGGTGTCCTGCTTTATCCTTTGCAGTGGGATCCCTTCCTGCTTAATATTGGCTGTGTTTGCATTTTTTGACTTACACTTCCCTAAGTGGTGCAAAGACACAGTCAGCACTTCCTCATTGGCATGGCAGATGTAGGTATGTCCCATAAAATCTGCTCGGTATATTAGGTTTGAATTCTTTCCATACAAGATACCAGATTAGTGTTGAAAGGTTAGTTATGGAGCTTATCTGGAGAGAATAGCACAGCGGATATAAAAGTATACACACCCCTGTTGAAAGGCCAGTTTTTTTGATGAATAATTACAGAAAATTCTCCAGTTCTATGGCATAAAATCTAAACAAATTAATCATTAAGAAGTCTTTTGAATGTAAAATACAAAAATAATTTGGTGGAAAGAGTGTGCACATCCTCAAATGTTTGAATCACCTTCGGATGTTATCAGTCTACCAGTGTGGCGAAGGCAAGTCCACTTGTTTTGATAAAGCATGTTAAATCAAATGTTTAACCAAAGCACTGTGCAATACTAAAACAGATCAAAGCAGATCAAATTACATTTTTAGCATTCATTAGCATTCTGAATGAGCTGAAGGCGTGAATAAGAGGTAATTGCAACAATCTGGTCACATTGTGATAAGAGAGTGTTTTTTTTTTTTTATCACTAGGTCAGCTGTTTGACATGGCTGGCTTCAGTCTAGCAACCTGGCATTGCTGAAAAAGCTTCTTTTTTTTCAGCAAAACTATGCAGGTCTATTTTGGTATTTACAATTAAAGCCTAAATCCAGAGCTACACAAAGATTTGTTTATGCAAACATGTCCAACTCTCATCAACATCTCTGCACAGCCGTCTTCAGATCTTCCCACTGCTGTTCTGGTGAAGCCATTCATTTGGTCACTTGATTTGAGCTTTGGGTTGTTGTCGTGCGTAAAGATGCAGTCCACATCCACCCTGAGGGCTTGGACTGTAATTTTGAACCGTTCATAATAACATCCACCTCGTCTAATCCCCCAGTGCAGAGGACAAGCATCTCTGAGGAGAAGCATCTCCAAAGCATAATGCTGCCACCACCGTGCTTCACTGCCGGTGTGTTGTTTTTGGTCACATGTGCTCTTGTTCTGGCATCAAACATGCCTTTTAGAATCACACCATGGCACATTTTCCCCAGTTTTAGTCAAGATTGTCCCCAGCTTAATCCAGCCCCGTAGTCCTGGCATATGGAGAATACATGAACAATTTCTGGTGTTGCAGTTTATTTTCTACAATTTATGATTGTAAGCTGTTTTTTTTTTGTTTTCCATGGTGTCTCTAATGATTTGGAAATTCCTCTTTTTTTTTCTTTCTCTCCTCCTGACGGAAATCTTTTGACTCAGAGATCCCTCTGATTCTTTCCGACCGGGGCTTTTTGTTTTACCCCGAGCTTGAACGGTGGATGGTGGATTCTGAACATGGCCTCATTCCCAGTAACAAGAGGCTAGTCGCTTACTCTTACATTGTATTTCAGTTTGTTTTTCAAATGAGCTGAACGGTTTATAGGTCACAAACAAGCTGGAATTGGAAAATGGAAACATGCACTGCAAAAAGGGAACTAAAAGTAAGTAACATTTTCTTGAAATTAATATATTTTTCCTTGATTTGAGCAGCTAAATAAGACTATTTGCCAATGGAATGAGAATGTCTACCGCTAAAATAAGATAATTAGACAGTCTGCACTTGAAATAAGATGAGGGAGATGAATTGTTCTCATTTTAAGTGTGAAAATCTTATTCCATTGGCAAATAGTCTGATTTACCAGCTCAAATCAAGGAAAAATACACTAATTTCAAGAGGATTTTACCTACTTTTAGTTCCCTTTTTGCAGTGTGGAAAATGTTTTAAATATTTTAAATGTTTTAAATAATACCTGCTGCGGTAAGTTCTTCTCATTGCATTTGAGGTTTCAGGAAAGAATTAGTGTATTAAAGTCACTTGTATGGCCTTTAATATGACTGTCTGGGGTGTGAACCGATTCAATGAATGGAAAGCCTCCAGTCATTTGCTATTACATTCAGTGTGCACTATTTATATAAATGAATGCTGGAATTGCCCTTGTTTTATCGGTCATTGCACATACCATTATTTTCTTTTCCTTTTTGTTTATTTCCCATCTTGATACTTTATCTCCTCCCGCAGTCATGCCATCCGTCTTTGTCTGGTCGATGGGAGACAACAGGCTCATTGTGACCGCGCTTCATAGGTGTTTGCTGGACCACACAGGTCTGCAGAGCAGGAGAAAATGAGTTCAACAAATCTTCCTCCCCCCCCCCCCCCCTCTCTGCATTTTCATGTTATCACAACAGTAATCACCAGACTCTGACAGCTTGTCATCTCACAGCTTAGACAGAGGAAATACCTCAGGGACTTACATATCCTTTACAGTGCGGATGCGTGCCCGCGTACGTCTAGCGGAGACAATCGGGGCGTTTGTTACCTGTCTCCTCCTGGCGCTGAGGCAGAGAGAGGCCGTGGGATGACACATCCACACAAGCTTCATTGTGAATTGTTTTCACACCTACGGCTCCACGGCTCATTTCGCGCGCGGCTCGTGAGCTAATCAACAGAGGAATGATTTGTTTCTGGCGTTTAGTCACTTTTTTTACACAAGCGAGCGCTTCCCTCAGGGCCGAGGCTCGGAAAAGACGTTCATCATGTCCAGAAGTGCTGATGAATGGATGAAATCCTTTAAAGTAAAGCTTTCACGTGGACTTACTCTTTAACTACAATGCTGTGAAAAAGTCTTGGCGCCCTTCCGAGTTCTCTCTGTTTTTGCTTTTTTTCGTCACACTTAACTATTTCATATGTCCAAACAAATTTGAAATCACACAAGGACGACCTGAGTAGAAGCAAAACGCTATCTTCAAACAATGATTACATTCATTAAGGGGAAATAAGCGATCCAAACCTGTCTGCGACGAGCTAATTACCCCTAATGACTGGTTGGTGGTGGCAACGATTGCCCTCCAGTGTCTGTGATGGCACAACACTGGTCTTTTACATTTTTGTGGTGAGCTGTTTGTTCCCACGACTGCTTTGATTCAGTCATGTTGGAGGGCTTTAAAGCACGATCAAGCTCTTTGAGTTTGTGTCACAACATTTAAATAGGATTTAAGTGCGGGCTTTGAATAGGCCACTTGAAAACCTTTGTTACAGGCCCAGTCTGTCCCTTTTTAGGCACGGGGTGCAGCGGAGAACAATGTTTTTAGTTTGGTGCATAGAAGGAAACTGGTATACTTGAGAAAAAGGAACATGCGGTTCACAGACTACAGATGGCACATTGTTTTATGTACATTTATTACCCTGGGTAACTACTTGCCAAAAGAGCTATTCTTGTCTTTGCTTGCTGAGGAAGAAGATTGCACTGTATGTTGTGTATGTCTGCATGTTATTCTTTAAATTGAATTCTGCTTCACACCAGATTTAACAGGACACACTCAAAAAGCAATCTTTATGTCTTCGTATGAGGCCTGCAGTGCTTCTGGATGAGCTATCAGTGTTTCCTCAGTAGGTCACTCCTGCAAAGGTTAGTCCATGTTCCACATATTCTTTATTTTAGAATCAGCTTTATTGGCTTACAGACCTTAGTTATAAATGTGAACAGCAGCATGCACGTGTGTGTAAATTTGCTGCTACAGCTATCAGTAAAAGAAAGCATTTTCTTACCTGATTAGCGCCATGAAACCATGATTCCAATTGTTTCATAATCCTGGGACAAAAAGGGTTTCTAAAGAAGAGACCATCCATCCTCCCTACTTGTGTTTACTGCTGCAGAGCTCATTTATGTTTCCTGCGTAGATGATTCAACATATTACCATTAAAAAGCTCATTCTTTTTTCCAGGACAACTGTCTGCTCTACGATTGCTGTGAGAGATCCTTTAGACGATTAATTATTATTTCTTGTTATAATGGACATGTCACGAAAGACTCCTTTTGTCTCAGAAGAGTGCATTTAAAAATTGCTTTTGCATTTTAAAAAGCAAATTCTGATTAATTCATGCTAAATTCTTCCAAGACTTTAACATTTCCTAGCTCTAAAATGCGAGAGACTCTCTTTAAAATCTGGCAGCAGTCTTACTGGTTAAATTCTTCCAGTTTGTTTCATTAGTAAAGGCTGGATGTTGAGCTAAAGACAAATATTTCGTGCATTTCATCATCGTACAATTATACAGCATAGCTTCAATACAGACTTTACATTAAGATAAATACCCCTAAAGGTTGGAAGTCTGACAAACCTGTGCGTTTCTCCACATATGTGCTTCCTCTAAAGGCCACATGACCATAAATCTTACACATCGAAATGTGTTAAAGCTGAAAAAACAACTGTAGCGAGGCACGGCGCTGCATGACTTTAAGCAGGGGGGGGTGCAGTCTCACAAAAGAAGGCAAAGGAAGCTACGCGCTCCTGCTTGATTATCAGAACGGCGAGGGGCGTTTTAAAGCACAAAATCAGTTTTATTGTTTAAGCTTTTAAAAACATCCTAAGAGATAAAGTGAGTTCCATTTCAGAGAAAAGCGACCACGAAGGAAGCCCCTTAAACTTTGACATAACATTCAATTAACCTGCCAGCATGGCAGCGGTTCTGCGGGAACACAGTTTCTCCTTATATAGGCATTACTGCGACGTATAACCCACACCAGCTTTTGAACTGCTTTACTCTCACCTTGGACCATGCTCACTAAATAAATCCGTCTGTATATATGGAATCAGGGAGGTTTAGTCTGTATTTAGCAGAATTAGATACCTTCCTATAAATCCCCTTTTTTCCTGCATTTCCATTGCTCCTGGTCATAAAAGGTTTTCATACAAGCTTCAGATGGAACGTGGCGACTTGGAGCAGGATGCAGTGCTTATGTAACTCTGATTTATTCTTAGAGGAAAGTGCCTTGCAAGTTGCAAAAGTGTTCATGTCCCTTGAACTTTTTCAATCTTGGTCATGTTGCAACCTATGCCTTGATTTTTGTCACCTTTACAGAGTTTCAGTCGAATTTAACCGCAGGGTACTCTGGAGGAGTTGCAGATATCCGCAGCTCATCTACAGCAATGAGCTGGAGGTGTTTTGCAAAGAAGAACGGGCAAAAATCTTTCTGGCTGTATTCTTTCTGAGGGGCGTGCAGACTCCATTCACTATTTAGTTAATCGATCGCACTTGATTTTATTGGCATACTTTTCAGGTTTTTAGATAAAAAATTCTGAAAACCGCATCCCCCTGTTCTCTTAGCTTCACGATCACGCTGCTTTGTCTTGATCTATCTTATAAATCCGAATAAAATATAAAAAAGGCACTGAAGTCTGTGGTTCTGACATGACTATATCAAAAAAATTCAAGACACAGTGATAGAAGGTGCTTGCTGCGGGAAAAAACGTGTCCACACCCATGCTTAGCAGAAAGTCCTCTAAAGGTCTTAAGCCTTTAGTACATTTTTACAAGTTAAAAATAACCCCAGATGATGCACAGTTCAAATAACATAAGATGATAAAGTCGACATGTTCAGCCTCATTAATTCCTGAGCTCTCCGGCTCGCGGTTCTGATCGAAGGTAAACAGATATACACAGCCCACCCACAGAGTGATGATGCCATCCATCCATCCAGGCACACATTTACCTAGGAGGCTACCAAAAACTGTGAAAGAGATGCTGGTAATGGATTGTAAAAATATCTTCCTCCTTCTGCATGTTCTGGATCCAAAAAGCGGCGCTACGAGGGGCCGACGTCTCCCTGGATGTGAGCAGTGCAGCTGTAATGTTTGGACTCCTCCACTAATGTCCTGACTGACAGCATTGAAAATATAATACTTTCTTTAGTGTAGCCGTAACTTTTCTAATACATTTGTAATGCCTCTTTGAAATTTGTCTCCTTGAGAAACTGTTTTCAATTGATCCCTGAAGACGTAAGAGGGAAAAAAAAAGCCCCCTGTGGGATATGGCAGCTGCGGTGAAAGTGAGTTACATGTGCTGGTGGAATAATACGAAGAAACCCTGTGGAGGGGCTTTCTGCTGTAAAAGGATCCTGCACACGGAGATTTTGCGCAGGCATGACGTGAGGCCCCCCGTTTTTAAATCCTTCGCCCTTAACAACGGTGAAAACTTTCCAGTCAGATCCTGCGCATCTGCTGTGCGTGGGTTTTGACCTTATGCATATAGACATATCTGCACCCTCACATGGGAACATAGGTACCTATCATATATTGATCTGGCGCTCACGTCAACAGATTCCTTACTAACGTCCTGATGGCCTCTTTTTTCTGGGCCTATCTGTTCCTAAAGTGAAAGCTGCGTGTGCATGCATGGAAGAACAAGCAATCCGAGCCCGAATACGGGCATTTTCTCGTACAAATAAGGGATCTTAAAATAACAGAGCCACAGAGGAGGCGAGCACGTCAGCCGAAACAGACCCTGCGGAGGATGAGCTGATAACACGCATTCACATGCATACATGGACAGATGCAGACATGCATGCTGCAGGACTGAAGAAAATCTGTGGCTTTCCTTTTTCATTTCTAAAGGATGCTTTTGATTAAAAAAGATTAAAAGCTGTTTATTCAACAGTGTGTGTGTTAGATAATGGCCTGTGATTAAGCTACATAATTTAGCTGGAACTGAGGAAATAACTACGTAATTATAGTTGCTTTGCTAATTATTGTGATGCTAACGTATAACAGAAATGCAACCTGACATTACATGCCCACCCATTTCGAGCATTAAAACACGTCGTCAGTGTAATATTTTACACCAGTATGCTCCTGGTCTAAAAACATGCAAACAAAATTTTAGAAATGCTAATAAGCAGCCTATTTCAGCCAGCTTCGCTACATTCCTGTAAGTTACAAGCCATAGTTACCTGCAACTACCTCACCTTACGTGTCACTGTTTTTAACTTTTTTTGGACAAAATTCCGCGCTAAACCTTGTGACCGTCGTGAACTTTACATGAAAATCAAAATCAAATCACAGCTTGTGGTAGCAGCAAGACTTTGCCACCAGTTGCCTGCAAAAAACAGTTTTAAATACATGCTGCAGTTTCTAACATGGCATGTTTTGGTACGACTTTCCACCATAAAGGCAAACTTTAGGTTTACTGTCAGTGAGTAATGAGGTGAGTATAAATTGGAGCAAAATTTACTAATTAGTATGTGTTGAAAAGCATGTCTCTATGCGGGCACAAATTTCTTAACTGTGGATTGCAAAGCTGTGCTGAAATGTGTTATTGGTTCGCTTTACAAACAGTAGGTCGCCTAGTGACTGAGGACAACAATGAGCAAATCTTGGCAACTATGATGCCCTCAAATAAGTCGTGGAGTCATTCCAACATTTGAGCTCTGACTTTTGAGAACAATCGGATGCAGCATGACGTTATTTAACAGACATTTTTGTCGATCTATCTCTTCCAGTCCCAGATCTGGCGGTCAGGAGAAAAGCCAGAGACGTCGATATTTGAAGCTCAGCGCATTGATATAACACCTGACATAAAACGACATTTACTTACTTGTTGTAGTGCTACCTATTATTAGCAAAACCAGCTGAAAATACAATTTCTCTGTGTTTCTGTGTGTTAACTAGTGTTGCAGCGATACCGAATACAAGTATCGGACGGGGCCCCGATCCAGCACTAAAATGGTGGTATCAGTACCGGCGAATACGTACAAATAGGGCACCAATACCATTTTGATGTGTGTATGTCACTTTAACGCAGCCTTCTCTTCCCCGACTAGTATTATACATGTTATATAAGTTCATGAAAGTTGCACTATTTTGGCATTTGAGAGCCAAAACTCAGGGTTTAAAAGAGATTATTCAATTATTAATGTAATTTTACTGTTGCACTACTATTATATATGTTATAATTTCACCAATGTTCCACTATTTTGGCCTTTGAGAGCCAAAAGTTTATTCAACTATTGTCACCCATTCCAGGTAGGCAATAAAAAGTTCTACTACCCTAAGTAGTATGCAGTTCTTCATATATACACACACACACATCAATTTAAAACAGATGGTATCGGTATCGGCCAATACTGCACAGCCAGGTATCGGGTATCGTATCGGGGGCCAAAAAATGGCATCGGCGCAACACTAGTGTTAACTGAAGAAACATGTTCACAGATATTTTACTATAGTATTCTTGCCACTGGACTAATGAGACAAATACTATTCGAGGTGCTTGTGAATAACGTGTATTGGCCAATTTTATCCCATCATACACCCAAGCTGTCTTATTAACTACTAAACTTTGGGTTTCCTGGGCGAGCATTAATTTTGCCCAGTCACAGTTTTGCCTTTTGGGGGTGTTCTTGTGGTTTCTCCTCCTTGCTAGACGTGCCTGGAAAAACCTCCAATGGGAGCCTCCAAGCAGGCACCTGACACGCCTTTCGGTGTGGAGGAGCAGCGGCTCTACAGCGAGCTCCACCCAGAGCTCCCTTAGCTTATCTGTAAGGATGAGCTTGGCCACCTTTTATAGAAGAAGCTCATTCAAATATTTGTATCCAAAAGCTTATTCTTTTGATCACAGTCCATATCGCATGATCATAAATGAGGGTCGGTTGTTAAACAACATTCATTGGCTTTTTTCTGCATCTTGAGGTTGGCCAGCAGAAGGGAACCTGCACCTTTCTGTAATGCCAATTAACACGTTATTAAGAGTTACGGACACTCATTGCAATTCCGAGCACAGAAACACATGCTTCATGCATTTAAACTCAAACACACACAAGACTGTGAGGTCTAGACGTTGTTGGTCAGTGTTACAGATTGGGAGTCATGCTGGAGCTTAACTGGAGCCTCAGGTAAAGCAAGTCTGGAGCCATCCAGGGCTGCCAGAGCAGTGGATCTGTAACTAGATGCGTGTCTGAGAGGGAAAGCTTGTGTTTTTGTTATGTGCTTGCATTGGTTTGTATATGGCAGCGCTGTCAAGGTTAACTTTTTGTGCACCCAGGAGTTCTTCGCTTTACTCACCGCAGCCTGGCAATCAGGGAAATCCTCACTCAACAGCCCTTAGGCGAGCAAACATGACTCTAATCCTTAATGACTACTGTCTTGTTTCCTTACCAACCCAGTCTGTTTATGCAGCAGCAGCGATGGCAGAAGCCTTTTCATTAAGCGTCTTTCCCGGGGCAGAAGGATTATTAACAATATCCCATTGTCCAGGCATGGCACAAGTAGAACAGGCAAAAAGACACCATGAGCTTGGGGTGTTAATGGTAGACTCAGAGTACAATGGTAGTATTATGACTCTAAGAATGTGTAATTGTCTTGGCATTTTTAAAGCAGAGAAAAGGCTACGACTAATGAAACTATATATCTGGCTGTATAGCTGTCTTCTGGGTCAAACTATCAAACAAATGGTTTCTGTGCATGTATAGTATTATATTGGACCCCATAGGTCTTAAAACTTGCACAGTTGAAATTATCTTTCACTTTTTTTCGGTTTTGTTTAGAACAAATTCATGATGTGGTTGTGACGCCAGTGCTGGCACAGCTCCTACGTCATGCAGCCTCTTCAGATCGGCGTGCAACCTAGATTTATGTTACCCCTTAGAGTTGAACGTTCTGTATGTTCGTCCCCCGAGCAACAGAGAGGGTCTCTTTAAGGCATCTCGAGGGCCTCTAGACTTGTCAGGACACACTTCAAAAGAAGCGCTTTGAAGTTGTCCAGCATATGGGATGCTGGGATTTACTTTTTAATGTATTAGCCGCACGCCAAGCCAAACTGTCAGATTAGTTCCAGAAGTACAGTATGTTGATGAACTATTTGGCTGCACAGTACAGAAGTTATAAAGGCTTTTTTTAATGGCAGAGGAGCCATTTCAAGGCAAATGCTGACAGTGTCCTTTTGCTGTCAGCTCCGCTATTGAATTCTCTTTCAACATTAAAACTTCTTCTGCTGTTAGAACAAACAAGATCGTCAAAAATTGTCTTTCTGGTGTTAAATTCTGTACTTTGTAGAGTCTTTTATAGCTGGAAGTGATAAAAAGAAAAAGAACAACATATCTTTCGGTGCTTAGGGCATAATTAAAATCTGGTCTTTACCAGTTTTTAAAAGTACCTAAGACTCTACTATGTCATTTACTGAATATAAAATAAAGCCAATTTGAAGAAGTAGTGTGTCGAAAAACTAAGTACACTCCAGTAGTTTTTAGAAACATCTTTAGCAGCTCTAAATGTCAGAGTTAATTGGTCTCTCACCTTGTGGAGTAATTTTGCCTCGCTCTTTACGGTGCTGCTTCAGTCCGTTCAGGTTGGCTGGGATTTGCACAGTTCCTTTAAGGCACCATCATTGCATTAAAGTCAGGTTGAGGTATAGACTTTGACTGGGCGATTAGGAGAACTTGTTTTTTTCTCTATCAGCAATGCTGATAGAAAAGCTCTCTTTGTCAGACAAGTGGCCTTACATTTGTTATGATAAAATAAGGCTATATACACCAAGCTATATTCCAGATAGTGTTTTGATAGTCCATTTGAGGCTAAAAAAATAACCACCTCAACAAGCGCGATTAGCAGATATAAACAGATGTGGCACTGCTATCACTATTATCACAGTATTAAGGATGTTTACTCACAGTTCACTGGGAGATGATAATAGCCATTAGCTGTTGCCCTTTCCTGCACACGAGCATTATTATAGGTAAGCACACATGTCTTTATTTACTAACAAATTGAGCAAAAACAAAGCATAAAATGAGGAAATTACTGATATGCCTGCAGGATGTGATAATCTTTCATTAAAACTTTGTATGCAACCCAGTGAGTTACTGACATATAACTTAAAAGTCAAACATAGTGGCTATGCACCTTTACGTCAATTATGACTAAATGCCGAGGTTCTGTGGCTGCAAAACAAGCCATCACTTCGCCATCACCATGCTTAATAGTTGAGATTTTTGGACATCTCCAAAACTGGTACAATATGTTGTACCTAACAATCCATACTTGCTTAGTCTTTTTCTAACTATATTGCTAGCTTTAACATGTAAAATAGTAACAGAGGGGTGTGGAAGCAGAGATATCTCTCTTTTTTTTTTTTGCTAGTACACACTCTGGCCTTGGGTTGGATTAGCTGAAATGTCAACTCCATGCAAAAGTGTCAACTATCTTAAATGTTTACCCCTTGAGAATAGTTGTTTGCACGGCAGGAGGATGATGTTAATTTATAAATGGCACAGAACAGGTACCTTGCATAACTCCTACTTTATGTCGGGCATCACACCTGCATTTGCAGCACCTCTTAAATCCTATAGAGGCAAGAAGGATGTACTTACTTTTTCTCCCAACATTTTAGATGTTGTCATCGACAAAGTGAGAGGAATCTACTTTGTGTTTTCCATTTCTATTCTAAGAATAGAATAGGGCTAAATATTTTTTTTCAACCCAGGTAAGGCCAGATGTACTGTTGTATAAGATATTGAAAATGAAAAAGGGTGCACTTTCTTGTTCCCATCACTGAAATCAGATTTAATCACAAAAATATTATCACTAAAAATTTGTCTCTGGTGAAAGCCTGGCCTGACTGCTTATTTTAACAGCTATGAAGTGCTCTGGCTACACGGCGGTACTGGTTTACTCTCATTTCATTCAACACATCATACGTTCCAATATCAGGTCCCTTGTCAATCAAGACATTTCCCGGTAATCAAAGCTTCGGTGTAACAGCTTCAAATCTCTAATAATGGACATCTGAGCCAGCGGCACTCCATTAAAAACAAGCTGAGGAGTCAATTCAGCCGCGCCTCCCCCCCCTCCCCACAAAAACCGCAAAATATAAAACAAGGCCTTAATAAGAAGCATATGGAGGAGTGACATAAAACTTTCGCTGGCCACGACACGGCTTCTCTCCTCATTCATACATACACCACATCATAATCAAATCCCTGCTGAAAGTAACAATGCCTGCTTCCAAGTTCAACACTTGCTTACAAAGCACATGTTGACTCTGGCGCCAGGACTTTGTCGGTCAGCTAACGTTAGCAGCTCCAGTCACACACACACACACACACACACATTCATTAGTGTTGCATAACCTCGCCTTTGTGCGTCTGGATGCACCTGTGGAGAGAAATCATACCTACGTTGGCGTGGATTCTCCCAACACATGCAAAAAAAGAAAAAAAGGAAATCATCTGCAGGAATTCACTGACACAATCCTCACCCCTCGTGTATTTTATTGTATTTTCTCTGCGATCCCAAAGGCCTAACATATCTGTAATTAAATTCCTCTGCTTGATCTATCCAACAGCACCGAACCGCTTGTAAAACCTCAGCCAAAAAGGAGAAATTATTTGGGTCGTTCTTCGCTACAGGAGTGTGGGTCTACAGGTGTCGCGCAATCCCAGGGCGAGCCTCCGTAGCACTCATTACAGCCGGGGAGTGATTTTAAACCCAGAAGCTGACCGAGGCAGCAGGAGAAATGGTACTTACGTTTCACTCAGCGTCTGCTTAGGAGCATTTAGGAGTGTTTGATATTTACAGGTGGACTGGGACAACCCGGTGGAGTTGTATGTCCACTGTTGACCCCAAATGTCTGCCATAGATTGTGATCTTTTTGGTCATTAGAGACATTTGCAAAAAAAAGGGGGGGGGTAAAACAGGGATTTGGGTAAAACCTAACCATGTGAATGAAAATGTAATTGTGTCTCCATAAATTCCATACATTGGGCCCAACTGGGATCAGTTGATGAATGTTATAAAGATTAAGATTAAAGGTGAAACTCCCGGGCCAGATGGGTATATTTTCACTACTTTGGGCTACTTTCAGCAATTCAGGCTATTTTATTGTACACTTCTATTTTTTTTCCTCAAAAAAGAGTTATTGAGCCCAAAGTAGCTGCAACCATAAAAAGATTGAAATAGAAACAAAGATTGAAAGCTGTGATGATTGGGAGCCTTGCATCCAGAGTGATATAGTTTCAGTTTAGCTTTCTATGCAGACCTCAGATGCCATTAATCTGGTCTTCTGAAATCATTTCTTTTGTCATATTAGAAATAATAGGCCCACATTGTGGATCTTGGAGTGGATTTTGCAAGGCGCTAAAACTACCGCTGACCCAGCGGGTGTCTTATGTGTAAGTGATGGTTTCAAGGAGAAGGGGATGAAAAGACAGATTGGGGCTTCATCTGCACTAAAGCAAGAACTGCTCTGATCACAATATTCTCTGAGACAGACTTGAACATGCTGTAGGGATTAAGGGGAAGGCATTAGGCTGGTTTAAATCTTATTTATCTGACAGTTTGTTCATGTTAATGATAAACCTTTTTCAAACTCCAGGGTTACTTGTGGAGTACCACAGAGTTCAGATCTTGGGCCAATTCTATTTACGAAATATACTTCTGATTGGTAAAATTCTCAGATGGCCTGGGATTAATTTGCACCATTATGCTGATGACACTCACCTTTTATTAAGGCATTAATTCAGACAAATACAATCAATTACTTGATGGCATGTCTTCATGACATCAAAACCTGGATGACTTTAAGTTTTCTGCTTTTAAATTCTGACAAGACAGAAGTTGTCATCCTTTGACCAAATTTTTTTTACAATAAATTTCTTAATCACTTAATCTGGATGATAATAAAGTAAATGGTAAATGGCATGTGCTTGTACAGCGCTTTATCAGTCCAGAGGACTCCAAAGCTCCTATTAAACAGGTTTCTAGGGTATCCCTTGTTCACCTCCAGAATATTGCTAAAATTAGAGCTTTTGGCATATGTATGTAGGTACTGTAGTTTTGAGAATTATGAAGTTGTATTCTGTTCACTCTTTTAGACCATAGTTCCTTTTTCGTTTTTAGTTATGTGTATTCTTTATGTCCACTTTCCCTTAAAATTCTTTTGGGTGATATTCTGGTTTGTCCTCTTTTCTCATTATTATGTTTGGTAGGTCTTTAGATCTAAACTTTTTGTTCAATATGTTCTTTCCCTCAACTTTTCCCTGAGCTTTGCTCACAGCCAACATTCATTCATCTAATCAGACCCATCTGTATTCACTTTAGCAATCAACCTCCAGAGTATCTTTAAATTTCTCTCATTCCTCTCTGGTTACTTCTGAAATCCACCCATGGTTTCTGGTTCTTCGCATTCCAGTTCTGTGTCAGAAAGTTTTGCTGTGTTGTTTTCATGAAAGCTACTCATCCATCACAGACGTCCGTCATTTACTACCCTAACATCCAAAACTTCCTATTATATCCACCAAGGACTAGCTAGGGGTATTTATATATTTTTGCATATACCTGTTAATAAATCTTTACAGGTATAAGTTTTCAGGAGATGTTGGAAATAAAAAAGATTAGACATTGATATGTGAACATTTGTTTTAAATGAAACTGATATTTTATGGGGTGTCCTAAACTTGTCCACATACTGCACAGGAACTGAAAAATTTGTTCTTGTCAGGGTAGCAAGAACATGGCAGAAGTTAGTTTTGGCTCTGTCTATTCAAACGTTGGGGTAAAGAAGCTTTAAAAAACATCTCACGGTGTACTCTGGCGCTTTTTAGGAAGACTGTGAACACCGGGAGCGTACGGTACTACGGGGAGGGTGCCCTGCTTGCATAATTTATTGGGGAAATGCTGAAAGTGAGCGGAAGTGACATGTTTGACCGCTTAAACCACGAAAGTTGAACAGGGCAGCTTGCGTAAGACATTTCCGATTTCAAAATCCTGACCAAGTAGTCGGTAATAACATACCGGGTCATAGCCAGTTTCTGTTTTGGGGCACACACCTGCATGGTGCGGGTTCATTCAGTGGAATAGTTCGCCATGTCCAATAAATCTTTGACAGCTTGGCTCAAGTGTTGATCAAACTCTGTAATATGCACTATGAAATGCAATGTAAGGGTAACGTGGGACCATTGTTTTCCTTCAGCATTATTCTTCTTATGCCACAGGAACAAAATCATGACAGCTCTATTACCTACAGCAATGGAGAGCTGCTGGAATACAAGATGGTATGCAATTGATTACTTTTATTTAATAAAATTCTTTATTTAGACTTGGGAAAACCATGTTTGTTGATGAATAAGATGTTTATTCACTCTAAAAAAAAAGCACATCTCACTCAAACAAAATGCCTTGTTCAGCAATTCAATAATATTGGTGCAACAGAGGGACAGAATTCAACAAATGGAGATAGTTGTATACCCTTAGCTTTGCAGGCCTGTGTAAATATCCACAAACCTGTCAAAATCTTCCAGGTTGATGGAATCATACAGATTTCTCCCACTGGTAAAAATAAAAAAAATAAAATCCCATTCTGTTGAAAAGTTTTTAACAGCAACAATCTCTTTCACTGTCTAATTTTAAATCTAAAGATCAAAAGCTATTTGTCATTGTTGTGGTCCGAGGTGGTATCATCTGTTATATGGTATCGCAAGTCTTGGGGACCCTGTTAAAATTTAAAGGCCATAAAGCTGAACCTGAAGCCCCTCACCTGCTATTATTGACGAAGTGAGTTGCGTAACAGTGGTATGTGAGTACGTGTGTGAAACAGAGGAGCGAGAAGGGGCTGGGGGGAGCCAGAAGCACACAATGTTCAGCACTGACCTGCTAGTGTGCCTCCCGGATTTCATCATCTTGATGTTCGTTCCCTTTGGTCCCTTTCCATCTGAACTTGGCTGTCTCAGGTGCTTATTACTGGCATGGAAACAAACCAGATCTGATAGTGTTTGCAGGTGGGAAGAGTAGTCATCTGCACGATTTATGTGTTTGTGCAAGGTCCCATTGAGCTAACGATGATTAGTGTTAGCTAATCAGTCTTGGTTTGTTGCCTTGGACATGAAATGGAATACAAGTCATTGAATCAACAAATTTTTTTTTTTTAAACGATTTAATCCAATTCTCTTGACACAAACCAGTCCAGAGCTAGTTATGTGTTCAAACTGAATTGGTAACTGAGCCTAGCAAAAGAGACCCTTTTTCATGGCAATTAAAACAATGATTATAGGCTCATTATGACTTGCAAGTGCACCCAATCTCCTGACTACGGCGTGTAAGTTAAGCTAACTGGAGAGTATCCTTCTATTCCTCCTTTTGTTTCACTCATTTCACAAAATCCTATATGTTTGCACCGGTAGATTACTGGAAAATGCAGTGATTCTGAGACACTGATCCAAGGCCTCTCACTGGACCAGAAAATAAATTGAATCTGTTTTTGGAGTAAATGACAACAGTATGGTACATCTCTCCATTCTGAGATAAGAATCAGTCCTGCAGAGTGATTTCACTGTGGCGTCTCTTGACTCCGATCTTTCTGGTTTGACCTACATTTCGTTTTGCTTCTGCACGCATGTCAAAATGTAGATCAGAGTACCAATGAGGTTCTGGTTTTAGTTGAACAGTGGAACGTTTTTCTTTTTTTTTCAACCTGTGTTTCAGCTAGAAACTCCGAATCAGATGTGGGTTTTAGTTGTTTAAAGATAATGTCCAAAGGCTGGTAGTTGTTGGTTTAAGCAGTGTAGGGTGTGTAGCTCAACAGAAAAAATAATTAGAGGTGCGTTTGTGCACAGTGTAAACACTGACGGAAGAAAATAAACGATGGGTGTCTCATAACCATTGTAGTTTTCCACTTTTTTTTCCCACTTTACAAACTTGAACCTCAGTGGATTTCATTGGGATTATGGGATCGGCCAACACAAATAAGGTTGTTATTGTGATGTGGAAGGAAAATGATACATGGTTATCAAAGTTTTTCTTTTTTTTAACAAATATTTGAAAAAAGTGCTGTGAATTTGACCCTTTACTTTGATATCCCTAAATAAAATCCAGTCTACCCAGTTGCCTTTAGAGGATATCCAGTATGTAAAAAGAGTCTGTTTAACATGGCTGATGACAATGGAACCCAACTAACAGGTCAGAGATGAAGTTGTCGCAAAGTTAAATGCAGTGTTAGAGAAATATAAACTGGCAATTGTATGAAAGGGGGAAAAAAAAGCTGAGATCGAAAGCTAAGCTTCAAATAATGGGTTTTATACAGAAATGCATTTTAAACTATTTATGATTTTGTGTGATCTTTGTTTGCTAATCAACAAACCCAAACGTTTTGCTGTATTTAAAAAGATCAAATGCTAAATTAAGTAGATTTGGGTGCAGGTTCCAGTGTTTGTTTTATTCTGATGTCATTGACCGGCCTCCAACCCTCTGTCTCCACAGTCTTAGATATGATTATGTATCTTGGCAGGAGTGGTCTCCTCGCATCATTGTGTTTATGAGTGCATGTGCATGCATGGCACCGTCTCCTGGTCGGAGGAGAGACCCAACTCATGGAACACTTGACAGAAGATATATACCTTTTCCATGGTGAAAGGAAACAAAGGCAAACTCTAAATGATACATAGCTCAGTTCAGAGGCCTGCAGAGTATGTTCTTTTTCTCCAGTAAACCCAGCTATGAACCCACTAGCTGCGCTGGGCCGGTTTCTTTCGTTTTTTATGGTCCTTTTAACGTGACAAAAATCTCTCACAGCCAGCAGCTCTGATATCTCTCAACATGTGTTGGCTTGATTCGAAACCAGTTCTCCTCTTGCTGTTTCTCTCAATTTCCCCATTACCAGTTGGGCAGAACTCTCTCTTCTTTTTCTTTTCTTCAGTTCTTTCCTCGCCTAATTATATTGCCTACAACCTTTTCCTCCTTGTAGCTAGCGCTTTCAACCAACCCCTCCAGTCCAAGTAGGCTGTTGAAACCAGATGGAGGAGCAGCACCTTCCTTTGTAATTTCCAGGGATTAACTCCAGAAAAATAACATCTTCCACGTTTGGGAACACATTAGCAGTGGGCCTAAAAACTGCGCAAGACCGTCTCATCTGCTCTTCCGCTCTTCAGGGGGATCGCCTGAAAGAAATCTCCCAAATCCACTTTGGTCTTATTTCTTTCTACTAAGGCCATCCTCTTCTTTTCATAAACTTGTACACGGTTTGCTTCTTGCGACTCTCAGCCATGTTCAAAGTGTACAGGGAGAGCAGCGGAGCTACAATGAACGGCTAACCCCGAAGCTAACCTAACTGCTAAACTAACCAGATACATAAACACTAGAAGTGCGCATGTGCAGCCAGCAAGCGGAAAGCAGGAAGGAACGAGAACGCACAGTGGTTTTACGATTGGCATGCCAATCTATACACTCTGACCAATTCCGGTCAGGCCTTTAAAAACTGGGGTTTTTGTAGGTTTGCAGCTCCCACAGAGATCTATTTTATTTTATTTTAACTTTTTCTGAATACATCATGTATTGACTACTTTGAGAGTGGAAGGGCGATTTTACCAGTATAACAACTAGAGCTTTAACATAAGAAACAGTTTACAATGAAACATCTGGGCAAAAAAAGACTTAGTTAACCACAGTTACAGGTATCACTCACTGACAAGGTAAATAAATAAAAGCTCCAGAAGAGACACTGCTGTGTCATTTCTATCTTCCTCTCAGCCAAACATAGTGGTATTGTGACGGTTTTTGTAATTGAGGGAGACATGAATTCTGCTCTTGATGTCAGTTGTTAAAAAAAAGTTGGCACAACTAGTTATTAGGTTTAGGAGCCAATATTTATTTATTTTTACATAAAGATTGGTCTGGATAGCTTTTCTTTTCACTTAATAACTGAAACCATTATATAGAAACTACGTCTTGTGTTAACTCTTTCTTTGTCTGATATGAAATTTAGTTTTGAACATTTGGGTGTCACATAAAAGCAAAAAAAGAAAAAAAGATCCAATTTGCATGTGTCTTGAAAACATTATCACAGCACCGTATCTGGGTTTTATATTCCCATAATTAGATTTAAGATGTGCCAAATGTCTCACCAGCAGACTTTAAGGCAGTTCAGAGGCATTCTAATGTCAAAAATTGTTGTCTAAAATCTTCCATAAAAAGTCTGTATTAGCTTTTGAACATGCATATTCTGTTTTCTTCCATTTAGGCTTGGCAGGTTGCTGCATTACCAGCTGGTCCGCCTACACTCGGCCTCTCCCCCTGACAACCGTTGCCCAGTGCCAGAACTGGAGCCCATCACCGGGGTGGGCTGACAGCCAGCCTGCCAGATGTGAAGGCCTCTCTGCGCCGTCTGTAATCCAAGCAGAAACACAAACCTCAGGTAGGCCAGCTTACACAGATAACAAAATACATAAACGTATCATTTATCACAAATATGCAGTTAGCTGCTGTGTACTCCTTCCTTTGGAGTATAGTGTAGAACACATAAGGCAGTTTAAGAGAAGGTATGCAGACCTCTCCGTTTTCCCTCCAAACCAAAGAGTTACCTTGTAGTGGCCACAGATCCCCCTTGTGTAAAGCAGCCTCCTTCAAGACCCTGCTATTAGCGGCTTTGTGGGCCAGAGTGGCGACATCTTAATGGCAGACAGACACAGAAGGGGCTACAGGACCCCTGCACCCCGTGCACCAAAAACACAGCTGAGTGCAGGGCATGTAGATTCTTAAATATATCCTGTGCCAGCAACCACCAACACAGAGTTTAAAAATGTTTTTACAAGAGGTTATGCACCGTTTTTGACATATACAGAGTAGAGGATGCCCACATTTATTATACACACAAATCATGACTGAACTGTGGACCTGATGGGAATTCAAAACAGGAAGTCTTTACAAAAAGAAAATCTGTTCTGAATTACACATTTTAGGACATAGTTCTAATTTTTTCATTTTGGCTGAAATCGACAGTTCAAACACTTACCCTTGAGAGTTTACAATAATTGTGAAATCTCTCCTGCAGTAATTTAGCCTAAACCAACAACAAACGAAAGAATGGACCCAGGAAAAAAACTGTTTGCTTGATTAAATAAATCTTTAATATGATGAAAAGTTGAACCGCTGTTCATTCAAGACATACTGTATATAGGCAGTGCAGATTACATCATAGAAACACTTTAAATTCAAATCAATTTTATCTATATAGCGCCAATTCACTACACATCGTCACATTTTACAAAGTCAAATTTAATCAAATCCTCCATACAGAACACACAAACACTGAATTCAAACTCAACCCTTTATTCAACCAACTTTTTAGCAAAACTGCAAGTTTTTAAGAAAGAAAATGTGTGCTCTCTGAACTGATTGAAAGGGGGCGGAGCTTGGTAACGGAGCATTCCTGGGTCTGCGTTTGTAATTGGTTGGGAGGATTTAAGAACTATAGTAACCTACATGATAGGCTAGAATGCAAAAGAAAACTGTTTTTGCTATTGAACTTTTTTTCTATCATTGATATACATCTATTGATCTATATATATATATATATATATATTTAATTTAATTATTGTCCAGCCCTACTCATCAGTCTGAATATGTCCTGTCCCTTGCGTTAAAACTGAGGTTTGGTCATCTCGTGGCTGCTATCCAGAGTCCACTCTGCATCTCTTTGTCAGTGCAAAGATCCAAGCTCCACAGCTTTGACTCCATGATGGAAAACTGAAAAATCTCAAGCCATCGTTCTTTTCCCCAAGCTATTGCATGAATGAGTGTGACAGTTAATGATACAGCACACCTGAACCGTGTTTTTAACTTTTTAAAAACAAAAGAACAAAAAGTAAAAACAGCGTTGTGGATGAAATCTGTGTAAACAAACAAAAGCTGGTTTCCTTATGCCCAAATATCCCACAATGCAGTGTGTTTGTTACGTCACCCATTCAAGCCCCATTGCCTCCATCTTTCCAGCTAATGCTAACGCTGCTTACAGCAACTATTGCCTCCTTCCACCCAACCATGCAACATTACTTTTGACTCTACTGGTACTCATTGTGTAGCTAATGCTAACTGTTGTTCTACATGCCTTTGCCAATTGCCATTCGGCTAATAGTAGCAGAACTTTTCCTGTTTTGTGCTTCTACTTGTTTTGTTGTGTGTTTAGTGCCATCCTCTGACTGGGATAGTTATTACATTTGCTAACTCGCATATCCATTGGGGTTACAAAAATGTGGCTACATGCAGAGGTTCAGAGACCCATAGTAGACCCTACTGGAAGGATAAAGGGTGTCAAAAATTGTCACAGAGGATTTGTGGTCAAGAAGACAGTATAGCGGACTTGGAAGCGTTGTTCTATTTACTTTTACTCAGCAGACTCAGTAATTAAAGCAATTGATTATTGACCTAAATAAACTAATTAGGTATTAATCCTTTTTTACATAAAAATATTTTTAGTGTTATTTGTCAATGTATTTATTTTATTAGACCTTGGCTTCAGTGTAAGCTACCATGGAGTCGCAAAATGGGGAATAAAATATGTCCTGCCTTGTACATTTGACAGCAATCTGGACTTGCTTTTGTGGGGAGGCTCTTCTAAACTACTTTAGCAGGAATAGTAATAACTTCTATGGCATTCAAGGTCAATCTGTTAAAACTGTAACAAGTTAAACAGATTCCTGAGGCCCAAAGGGGTAGATTTGTCAAACAAAAAGTCACAATTTCTGTCATTTTGAAGGCACCCCTATCTAAGACTTTACAGGGTTCTGAAACAGATCAAGAGAAAATATTTTTGATGCAAGTCACTCATAAGTCAAGCTTACTTTCCAGTGATTTTATGTAACAAGAAAACACTACAGTCTCTGAGTCTTGAGTCGAGTCTGCCTTGGTCTGCCTTTTTTCAAAGTTTTGCCTGCCATAAGTTTGCCATCTGACACCTAATATCTCAAACTTTTAACTCCAATTGATGACAACATTGCCATCAATATGTCACTTTCTTAATGTCCGGATTAAAAAAAGTAAGTGGACACCATCAGATAGCCCGGTTACTTTGGATTATCTCAAGTGGTCTCTGGCTGACAGCCAGACAGACTACAGTGTAAGTAAAAACAGACTCTAAGGGGAGGGTTTAATGACGTAAACAGATGCTATGCAGATCTGACCTGAAAGCTCCTCAAACACATGAATATTCTACTCTGTGCAAAGCAGACGAGAGTGACACTGTTGGCCCCAAATCTGCACACCGGTTGACCTTCTGTAAAAAAAAAGAAAACATTTTCCTCATTTTCCAAAGACAATTTGTGTTCAGTCACAAGCCACGAGTTTTAAAACATAAACAGCGTGGGCCATTATGAGTCACATAGCTCCACTGTGGGAGTAATTTGCCAACGTAGCAGCAGTTTTTTTCAAGAAAGCAAAAGATAATGGCAATTTTCCATCTAAGAAGTTCTGTCAGAAATTCCAACTGAGGGATTTTCTTTATTTATTTGATTCAAATTGATAGTTTTGGATCTAAGCTAACTAGGGTGTGTTGCAGAATGGATATAATGTATTAATGTATGACTTTCCATCGACGTGTTTAAAGGAACACTAAATTTACTGGGAAAGCCAACCGACGACATCAATGGAGCATAGACAGTATACTTTAATCATTTCAAGGATAGTTGGTGGCAAACTTAACAGATGAATGCTTTCAAATGTTTGATTAAAGTCAAAGATGTTAGATGGAAAAGGAAAAACCTTATAATCTTTAACTGGGTGGCCTTTTAGCTTTAATATCACCCTCCATTAGAAACAAGTTTAAGGATTTTTGTGTTTGTGTCACTAGGCTGACATCAAAGTCAGCTGGCGTTTGCCTGGGAACTCCCCAAGGCTGGCAAACCAGTGATGTGCAACTCTCTGGGCACTTTGCAGCATCCCTCAGCTCCACGGCCTGAGAGCAGCTAAACGCTCTGCAGAAATGTGGGGATTGGGATGCTATCATAATCAGAATTCAGTCGCACTCTTTCAATCCTCGCTGACGTCAGGCTTTTTTTTTTCTGTCTGTCTCCCCGCCTCTCTAGGCCGAAGACGGCACATTTAAAAGCCATTAGCAGACAGCCTGCCAGCTGTACATCAGCAGAAAAACCATAAATTGTTTTATTGGATGGAGTTTCGGCAAAGTGATGAGCTCAGCGTTACCGATTCCCGGTAGACCGCTCGCTCGCTCATTGTGTGAGGGAAAAGTGTGCCTCTTGTCAAATATATAAAAAAAAAAAAGTAATTTATTTCCAAGGCTTTTGATGTTTGCAGAATGTCACTTGTGAATTGGTCGGGCTATGCCTGTCTCCAGAACTGTGTCAGTTGGCTGGAAGCTTTTGAGGTATTTGAATTGAATCTGCTGTGCAAATATTTGGACTTCTTATTTATGGGTTTGCCAAAGGGAATTGAATATTTCTCAGCATGAATGTGAAACTTAAAAAAAAAAATGCTTGTCTATGCCACGTATTGCCTTCTGTGCAGCAAATTGCTGATTTATGGCATTTCGACTGGACTTATACGGTTGCTACATGTGGTCACAATGTCTTTATCATGGTGACTGATCCATGAAGGAGCTACTTGTCTGAAGTTGTTGACACAAGTGGCCATCTCCAGGCCCCTCAGAGCTTGGCCACTCCACCACCCTGTACACACTATTGCCTCCAAGTTGCATGACCGTGTGCTGTGCAAACACTTCAAGGCCCCTTTACCAGAGTTGCCAGGGTAACAAAGACCACAACCAGGTATCGTTGTTATGATTGTCAATCTATGGCGTCTGTGAGTAAGAATCTCCACTTCTCTTTACTTTCTAATTCAATAATGGATAATAGATGAGGTATGGAAAGGACGTTCGGAGAAATACGTGGGAGGAGGGGATTTCAGGAAGGGGGTTCTATTTGGGAAAGCCACCCAGACCTCACCGGTTTATTGTTGGTGTTTTCGCTCTTGTTGCCAGGGAAACGGAAATTCGAAAATACAGGGAAGCCCCTTACCTCCCAGAGCCACCCTGCCATCTGCCCAGCCCAGTATTGAAACACATATCCAGTCCAAGATGGAGGAGGAATATTGTCAGAGGACCGCTGAGTGGGTCACATGTGCAGGTCCTGCAATATATATGGGAAACCTTTGTTTATACTCCTCGAACCGCTGCTGTCCTGGCCGGCAGTTTTCTGTGGTAAAACTGGAGGAACCAATAAATTAGCAATGCTGTCATTTAACAAGACCCATTATTCAAAAAAAAAGTAAAAAACAAAGCAACTGGACTTGTTAGGCAGTAGTATAAATCTTGTTACTCCACATTACTCAGACTTTTTGAATTGAGAAAGCTTCCTGGAGAGGAAGCGAAACGTCTTCAACGACGGAAAACAAGTCCAGTTGCTTTGTTTTTTACTTTTCTTGGAATGACCATGACCTGGATGACTGAGACTCTTCACCAGCAAGACCCATTATAAATTGACTTAAAATCTAATTTTAACAAATTTGTCTCAACATACTCATTTCATTAGATCATATCCCTTTTTTTCAAGTGGTGACGCATTCCAAAGAAATTTACAAAGGTTAAGTCATTGTTTTTGCTTTTTACTTTATACTTTGTCATCTCACCACTTGAGCGCTTGATGTTGCGGCAATTTCAATATCAATATATTTGCTCTTCAAAAAGGGGAAAAACAAGAGAACCTTCAACATTATCATGCTCCTAAATTGCCTGTATACAAAATTCAAAAGAATACTTAAAAATGGAAAAAATGCTGTGACAAAAAGGGATCGGTGATGATCCAAGTTTATTTTGACAGAAGCCAAAGCGGTCGAGAGATGATTCATTCTCACCATTGAAGAACTGCAGCAAGTAGTGGCTTCCTAAAGTCACAAAGGTAAATGTGTGCAGTTTGCTAAGACCTACTGTGACCATAACTGAATCCCTGTCAGATGACTCCACTCCACATGAGTCGGATGTGAAACAGAAGATGAAAATGGGGAGAAGTGACATGCCCACTGTCAAGTATAGTGGAGGATTTGTGACGCTGTGGACTATTTTCTCATCTGAAGGCACGGGTAACTTTATTATAGTGATGGCATGAAGAAACTTTTAAAATACAAGATTTTTTTAATATGAAAATCTTGTGGACTGTAGCTGACAATCTGTGGGGTCTGCTAAAAAGAGATCAGAGTGTAAAAGGCAACACCCCAACCCTGGATAATCTTGTTAGATTACAATTGTCAAGTGCCAGCGAGTGTGCTGGGAGTTGAACCTTTTACCATGTTTAGTCTGTGCAACAACTCGTTGCTCCAGTAATTCATCCAAAAACTACATGCTAAGCTGTCCTTATAAGGGGACTCGAAGCATGTTTTTTTGCTTCAAGATTGATGACGTGTTATTTATGCAACATGACGGTTGTGGGAGCTTTTAGTGTTACATCTGAAATTTGCAGTACAGCTAAAAGTAACTTCTTCCCAGTCTTATTTAGTGCATAAGGCCATTAGTATAAAATTAGGACGATCTCTGTGTTTGGGGCAGTGTGTCATCTTCTCATAAGAGTATGCTTAAAAGTTAAGTGCCTTCTTGAAGATGAACGCATCCTTTTAGGGTGTCTAGTTCCTTGGAAATAAAAAGATTTCTGACAGCAAGGGAACATGAATCAGCCGAGGTTTATGATCCGCAAAGTACAGTCTAAACGAGAGCGATTTGAAGAGATATATACGGATCTGTTAGTCATCAATAAAGGATTTAATCTCCCTCCACTCCACAAACACTCACCATGTACCCTCTCCACGTTTCATAACCGTCCCATACGCACACATAAACACACACGCTGTCCTCACACTGCAGTCACGTATCCGACGTGGACGGATTCCTCGCCAGAGGACTGCGGCAGGGCCCGAGGGAATGCCTGGGAGTGATAACACGACTATTGCATTCAAAACAACATTCAAACTGTAAAGAGAAACAACTGCGGAGAACGTGATAATGACTGGGAAAAAAGCTCTTCAAAGAATCTCGCTGCCAAGTTTAGGAAGGGGCGTTGCGAAAAATGGGGAAAATAAAGGAGAGAAATATAGAAAAGTCATTTGTAAAGAGAAACATGAAGCCGGGGAGATGGAAGGGGGAAACATACGGATTGTGTTGCAATCTTACGTAAGATTCCTAATGTACAGCCGCTGAATCCAGCCGGCACATAACAGCCCTGCGCTCGGTGCCAAAACACAAAACTGGACGCATGAACGCAACCACATGTTGGAATCAGACGTGGAGCACAGTACGGGTGTGCAGACGAGGTGGTTGTTACGGTTAGTTGCCCAGAGGTCAATTGTTAGCCTCTATGTCTGATTTGTCATACAGTTAGTCATGATCTGAAAAGCATGAAAAGATTAATGGTGAGGCGTTTGGGGACGTCAGAGGGATCATTTGGTGACGTGGGGCAGCGAGACTTCAGTCAGTCAATGGCAAACTGCTGGGAAAGAAGGCAGATTTATAATTATGTTTTCTTTGTTTACGCTATGTTCTGCTAAGTCTGGTCTTAATTAAAGCAATACGTTTCCTGTTTGTGAGTGAACAAATGAAGCTTTTAAACATAATCGTTTTGTCTTGTTATTGGCGTTTTGCTGAGTGTGCAAACGGGAATGATGTTGTGTAAAGTTCACACGGATGACAGGAAAACGGCCGCAAGAGGACAGCATGTAAAAGTACAAATGACTAAAACAACATCATCAAAAGAGTCTCATCGGAATCCCCTGGGAGTCGAGATTTACTCCTCGGCTTAAACACCAGGCTCTAATCCAGAGAGGTCCTATCCTAAACAGTCTCTCGATGTTTTAGAAGGAGCTCAGCTCTGCTGGTTGTTAATGTACGGGTCTAACAAAAGAACGACAGCATGCATAACATTTCATACAAGGTTTGAAATGTCAGTATTTCCTATAGTCTCTAAATCCACATCAAGCTTTAGACTGTTCACCGTTGTTCAGTAGTAGGGGAACCTTGTTGTTATGCTCTTTATGTGGATAAAGAGGAACCACACTAGCGTAGATCAGATCCCATATGTGCATTCACATATTTTCCGCAGATTGTAGAGAACCCTGATCAGTTTAGGACGGTTTCAACTTGTGGTGTTACCTCAAGGTTAATCGGTCCACTGTCATTTTCATTTATATCCTTCTCTCAGCAGGTATCGTGTCTTGGTAAAATGTTTTACCATTTTTTTCTCTGGTCATGTTAGACATGTTTTTTTAAACTACATTAGTTTAAGAAACTATACTCGAGACTGGTGACAGACAGATGCATAAAGACTTCTCAGTTGTGTACTTGACAGCACTTGGTTACAAAAGGAGGAAGACCTTTGGGTCTGTCAGCTTTTCTGTCAGAACAGGAAAGATCTTGCCTACAAGTCGGTGAGATGGCTGCGGGCTGCGTTCTGTCAGGTCAGCCCCTCTGGACAGATGGTCTGCCTGAGGATGTCACTTTGGGGCTAAAAGGCATTGGGTTTAGTTTGTTAGCTTGATGACCTGGTGTTGTCTCACTTTACCTTCAGAACCATATTATAACCAATACAATGATTAAGTAGCTTGTTTTCCTAGTTGGATAGTTGAGGGAAATAAACAGTCCTATAGGTTATTTACACAGAATTATAGTGACGCACATGGTATAAGCAAAACTTTAAAATAATTACACAACTGATTTGGACTGGGTGAATTCAACCTGGTTGCACTTGGTTGGGCCAAACTTCCTGATGGGTTTTTGAGGATGAAAGCTTGAAGGGATCAAAAACACCACAAGCTGATCAACCTACCAGATTTAAACTTTGGAGAGCTTGCAGACGTGCTGTATTGCACAGCCAATAGGAAAGCTGGGATATTTTAAACAGAAATGCAACATCAAAGCAAGAAATGCAACATCATTTTAGAGTGAAATATTCCTGCCGTTGCTGCTTACTCCTACATCTCAGGCGGGTAGTATTAAAAGGAATAGAAAGGCAGGCATACATTCACTGTTGAACATTATTTTCCTATTCAAACTTGGGACTAACCATGGATTAACTATGAGATATTTGAAAAGCTTTTGCAAACTGGCAGTAGTAGATAATTCACTAAAGATCAAGTTAAAATTATAACAGCAAGTTAAGGTATTAAAAACAGTTTTGTCTTGGAGGTTTTGAGTCATCACAGTGGACACATCTGCGCGAAATATCAAAACTGAGGTGTTTGTATGCACTGATTACTCATCTAATACTTGATCTGTACTCGCTGTTCCTTGAATATATCGTCAGAGGGGCCTAATTTAAGTGTGTGTTTATATTTATTTTACTGCAGATTTACTATGTTGGGCTTCAGTCTCTAAAATCCTGGTTTTCTGGAATGTTGTCTTGCTGATTCCCTTCAGTGCAGACATAAAAACTGAGCTTTTCTCTCAAGTAATTAGAATACATTTTAATAAACCCTGGAATCTTTAAAGCCACAATAAAAGCAAAAGAGCACGGTGTAAAAGCAATGGGCAACATTTACTAAGCCACAGGAAGATTTCAGGCACACTTTTATCATGTTTGGGACTTCTGGTGATGACAACTCGTGGCGCTCTCTTGAGAACACACCATGAGGAATGACGTTGAAGTAAATAAATTCTCATGTAGAGGATCAGGTATTGCACTTCTGCCTGTTCCCTTGAACCTCACGGTCAGACGGCTTGCGTCATCACTGTTATCTGAATTAGCTCAAATGCTGAGGTTCTACACGATAGACCGGCAATTGGCGTTCTCAGAAACATAGAGAGCCAAGGCGCTCAGAGGAACGCTCAGACTTTGAGTAATCCTTATGAGAGCCGGCGCTCTTGATGCCAAAATAAGCAAATTACACATCCCACTAAGAGTCAGCTATGAGATACACACTGTACATTTGGTTCTGTAATCCAGTAAAGATGAGAGGGTGCTGTCACTCAAAATGAATGACTCACATTTATTACGGCTCTGTTTTTACTACTGATGTATATCATTTGAAACAATAGCTTCCCAGATGCTTCATATTTATTAGTGAAAAAGCTAAATGCTTTGAAGACTTCAGTGAAGGGAAAGTGGAACTGACTGAGTCTCATTTCCCCTCTGACTACCTAGCAATACTGCTGTTTTTCCACATTTAGTGAAAGATGTAGGGATATTAACATCTTGTTTGATGTCATTTTGATCCCTATATTGAACACTATATATATATATATATATATATATATATATATATATATATATATATATATATATAGTCTATTAATTTGGATTTTAATAATTTATTATGTTTGATAAGCTCTTGAGCTTGACTAAAAAGCCAGAAAAATCTATTGAAAACTGTATAAGGGATGGCATATTAGCTTCTTTAGGCACTATATAGTTAAATTAAACTATATAGTGCAACACAACTCAACACAGTCCAGAAACTGCAACACAAAATGTCTTATTGCATAAAAATGTAACTCCATATTCAGTTCAGTTCACATTAGTCCAGTTAATTCCAACACTGTATAGTGAGGTTCAAATTTAACACGTGTAATGCAATGAGATTCAAATTATAATATAAATCATCCACATTCAGTTGATAATGTCAATAGTTACAAAGGTTACCCATCTGTACAGGCTCAGCTTTTGACTGCTTAAAAGGAAGCTCTTACCCTAAGCAGGCTTGTGGTGACAGTGGAAAGGAAACACTCCGTTTTAACTAGAAGAAACACACACAATAGGGCCTCGCATAGGGCCAAGAGTACTCTCTGTTGGAATGACAAAACGAAGAGTACGTATAGTTTAATCGCTGGCTCTGTTCAGGAAAAAGACCAAGCTAAGCACAGAATCATGACAGTAGGAGCACTTTCTATGGGAAAGAAAACCAATAGATGGCCGTGTTCCAGATAACTCTGCATTTAGGGTTGCAGAGTTATCTGGAACTACAGCTCATCTGTAGTGCAGCAGAAAATGAAATGCAGCACTTCCATTTAAGTGGTACTTTCTATGGATAAAACGGAGCAATGAAGAGTTCACATAGTTTAACCTTTTAACTCCAAATGTATAATTTTTGATACAAATATTTCTGAAACCTCTATCTCTTCAACACATGCCTGTGCAAATTCTCAGTTAACCGGGCCATCGGTTAAATGCAGAAAACATTAGAAAAATATATTTTTCGGTATAACGTATCACTTATAATACAATGGAAAAATTGAAAACCTGACACTTAGGTTTTAATTTATTTGAAGCAACCAAAAACATTTTCTTTTTGTTCAGGAAAAAGTCAGGGGTACTTTCTAAGCCAAGGAAAAACTAAAAGAGCATATATATTGTGTGTGTCAGCACTAGTTCCATCGATGGATCCATGTTAGGAAGACACAGACACGGTAGCACTGAGCTAGTAGTACTTTCTATGGAAAGAAAAAAACAAACTGTACAGAAATGGAAGGTAGTGGGAGAAAACGCAAAGTGATATTGGTGCTGTTGTCAACATAACCAGTATTTTACAAAAAGAAATGATTAAAAACCCAGATTCAACCGGCAGCCCTCCCTCCCTTCTCGATCCCCTTTGATTTTCCCCGGAGGTATTTTACAACAGGTCGACGGGGCCCGTCTTCAGACGCGGTCAGGGTCCGGCACAGGGACGTGACGATGTCCATATAGACTTCCCAGCACTGGAGGCGGCTGAATGGCGCAGCGTTGAAAGCGTTCGCTTGTCGGTGTGGAATGTTTGCTGGGCAAACCGAGTCCATTTGAAGTGTGTGTGCCACCGAGTCAAAAATAGCCGTTGCCCGTCCAGATAGGCGTGTCTGTTTTGACAGCAAAGTGGTCTGGGTTTTAACGTGCACTGGCAGCACCTGCAGACCTCTCAGCCAGGTGTGCCAGCCTCTCTGCCAAGGAGGAGCATGGGAAACAGTTTAGATACAGATGGCACTTCCAGGGTGCAGTTCTCTTGTTTCTGAGTTTTGCCCTCCATCTGGTACTGGCACACAAGGGGCTTGGATTGACATGTTTGTGTCGTCGTTTTCATTTTTTAAACTACCTTTTTAACAACTGAGCACTCGACTGTTTATAACCTAATGTCATGCGGTTTTTACGCAGTTATATGTGACCCCTTTTGCTTAGCACCAACAACTTCTGTCGCAGAGTCCATTTTTGGTGTTTGAGGGTTTCACGCTGATGCTATAAACTTTAAAACAATCCAGCCATTGCATATTCCTAAGAAAAGAGCAGCGCTGTTAAAAAAAAAAAACCCTGTATCCTGGTATCTAGGTAACGCTAAAGCAATGGAGGGTCAACAGGTACGGCGAGACCCGGCTGTTAGCGGATGATTTCAAGCGGAACCCCACGTTGAAACGAGTGTACTTTTGTTCATTCCTCGCTAATAACCACACATATTGTATTTCCACACGGTGTCATCAGTATGAACCTGCTCTGACACGATCGCTGATAGAAATGCATGCAGGATCCAGTGAGAGGATATGGGTGGGGGTGGGGGGGAACCCTGTAGAAATATTTAGCCGCTTTAGTTAAAAACAAACAGCCCATACAGCTAGATCGGTGAGTCTGAGTTTACTTTGGACACCAGCCGTTTGAGCAGAGTCAACTTTAACACTTTGTCTTGAAAATCATCAACATTGCTCTAAGAGAACACAAGCAGCAACTTTCCCTCTCTCCTTCTTTCTAGTTTATATCTAAACGGTGGAGTGTGCCTGTGTGTTTGAGAGCAAAAAGAGTTGAAAAGGTCTTTGGTGAATGCACAGCATTTTAAATATGCTTTACATAGTCTTTCTTTGGCTTTCTTTGCCATGAGCATTACATTTCTGCGGTGCACAACTAATTCTTGTGTTTACATATTCTCTTGCCTGAGCTGTTGACCTCTGCAGCTCCTCCAGAGTTACTTGATTCTCCTGATGAATGCTCTGCTTGGCCAGCAGGTCGGTTTCAGTCGGCGGCCATGCTTTTATAGGGTTGCAGATGTGCGCTACTCTTTCCACTTTTGGAAAATGGACTGAACAGTAGTCTTTAAGATGTTGGAAAAGCTTTGTATGTGGTTTTATAACTTACCTCCTAAATTTCTCCCCCGTGTTCCTTGGTCTTCGTGAAGCTGTTTGTTAAATAATGTTCCCTAACAAACCTCAGATATTCACAGAACGGCTGCGTTGATAGTATTAAATTACACATAAGGTGGACTGTGTTCCTCAAAAACAGGACTGGTTGCCCTTGATTCTATTCAGGGGTGTCAGAGTGATGAAACCTGAAGGCAAATGGATGCTATGAATTATTTTATCCACATGTTTGTGTTGATCTGTTACATTCTTGGATGATGAAATGCTATTGTACTAAAATAATTATGAATGCACAGAAAGCTCAACGATGACCTTATTGTTACATTCTCTGCATGGTAATATGGACGCCCACTGTTTTTGCACCAGGTTGTGGAAGGAGACAGAAGAGTTGCCCTGCTGGATTTATGGCCTCTTTGCTTTTAGGAGTGTTTCTCTAGAGGAAGTTAAATGTCTTTGGTACAGGGGCCATAACAGGAGCTAGGACTATTTCTACAGGGGCACTGGCCCCTGTGGGCCCCTGTCTAGAGCCGCCCCTGAAGTTAACACTTCTGCACACGTTAGATCACAGCGTTGTTACGGTGATCAGGAGCTTTTAATCCCACCAATAATAGCCACGGGGCACTCATTTTTCTTTTAGAGCATGGGATTTCACGCGTCCGTGTACTCCTGTGTTGCTGAGGTGATGACTTCATCATTAAGTCATAATTGTGGCAGTGAATGTACTCAAAGGGTTGGGCTCTCAAAGCTTCCAGTTAGCAGCCTAATCCCTGTGTGGTTTGTGTGACCTCGTTTAAATGGCAGGGCTTTTTTTTTTCTTCTTTTTTTTTTTCTTCTTTTTCTTTAAATGAATGGCAGCATCTCGACTTATCCTCATTTTGAGAAACATGTTCAAGCACATCACCTGCTTGGTTGATTTTTTTTTTTTTTTTAAATTTTAAATTTTTTTTTCATGCCTCGAATAGAGAGGGAACGCTTTCTTTAAATCCCCCGCTCTCCCAGGTACACATGTTCACAGTTCTGCACACATGTACAAAGACAGAAACACGTCTAGAGCTTCTGTGAAATAGCATTAAAAAATACTGTTATTATTATCTGTAGTATTTATTTTTTTTGAGTATACAATGAATGTGGGGTCAGAGTTAAATTCCCTGATATCTGAATCGTATAAATTCCCTCCTCCCTCCTGTAAGAGACACGCATAACATTTTGAGGTCTCCATAGAGACGCTGTCCTCGCACATACATCTCATAGTCACACATACTTTACAGTTAGATTGTTCAGCGCCGATCTTCACCACCAGGAACTAACTCAGCACTTTCTGAGAGCCGGGGAGGTGAAGGAGCCTCAGCATTAGCATCTACAAGCAAAGCGTGATCCAACATTCCTGCCACATTTCAGATAGACGGAGAAATGAGAGCTAAAGCTAAAACGTTTCCAACGACCCATGTTAAGAGCATCCACTAAAAAGCCATTGTGAAACTTTCAATGCTTTCAATTTCGTTTCCTTAGTGTTTATTCTAGATGATTCTTTATCCTGGAAACCCCACATTAGTGCCATAAGTACAAAACTAGCCAAAGTGGTCGGTATACTGGGAAAAACTCGCCTCCTGATTAACAAAAAAGTTGCAATTATGTTAAATTATTCGATGTTATATCCATATATTAATTACTGTAATGTTGTATGGGCTAACACCCACCCAACTAAACTGGAATCTGTTTTTCGACTTCAGAAGCGAGCTTTAAGGCTAATATTTTGTGTAAGTCGTAGACACCCCTCACAACCACTGTTTGCTCAGGCAAGTATTCTAAGTGTTTACCAAGTGAATCAACTTCAAATAGTTTTATTCGTTTATAGCTCTATAAAAAAGTTACTTCCTCAGCACTTTTGTTATATTTTTACTTTTAATTATGAAGTTCACCAGTATCCAACTCGTAGTAGTTGTCTTATCAGGCCTCCTTACTCTCGCACAACTCAAACACAGTTTAGTGTATTATACAGAGGATCAAAGATATGGAACAGTCTTTCCCACATCATTGACAAATCTTTCTAAAGAACAATTTAAATGGAGAGTAAAATTGCTGCTACTTAGTTGTCTGAATTTTCCATATGGATTTGTGGTCTAAATGATATTTTAAACTGTTTTATATACTGAAATGTTGTTGTTTTTGAGATATATTTGTTATTATGGAGACTGCCACTCATTAAGCCCCTTGAGGGTTTTTCAGCAGTTGTCCATCACATTTTCTTCTTTTTTAGTGAAACATGATTCTGTTTTTATGTTTTGTTGTGAAAATAAATAAAATAAAATAAAATAAAATGCCTGTTCACCCCAACAAACTTAAATCTCTCTCTCTTAGTCTACACCTTGAAAGGCAGAAACCTTGATGATCAAGGTCAACCAAAGCCTGAGCACCTCCTCACCCGTATGTCTTTGCACCAGAGGGTAGTTTATAGACTGGTATGAAAGTGAGTCCTGTCAGAGAAGAGCACAAAGGTCAAGGTGTTGGAGCCCAGGGGTCAGGGGCTGCTGGGAAATGGGATGTGCGGCATGGGAAACATCCTGGTGCTTGACTGGGGTTGTGAATAGGAGAGGTGTTGCTCACTTCGTGGATACAGGAGTAAGCAGATGTCAAAGCGCTGAACCATTGGTTGGTGCATCTTGCATCGTGAGGAATCATTCGACTTTCAAGCTTTTTAACCTCAGGCTTTTCCCCCCTTTTTTTAATCTGCTGAGCTAGTTGCCAATCCTGATCTTGATAAAGGAATCATTTCGAGAGAGACATGAGAAAGAAAGCTGCTTCTAACAACTTGGTGAAAGAAACTAGGATTTATACCTCCAACCATGACCTCTCACTGCCCTTTGTTCAAGTCTGCATTAAATGTAACTTGATTCCTGAAGAACTGTGTCTGTCAGCTCCACTTTCTACTTAATTGGGCCTGTGAGCTCAGAGACGATAGGATGAAGTTAACTCAGACTTGTTGGTGCAAGGAAAAGGCTCAAATACTACAACTTTGATGCATCTGGCAACAAAGTAGACAGGCCACATAAATAAAATAGGAACTTGGATTTGGATTATGTATAAAGGTGTGTGGTTGGGTAGATGTGTGTGTGTGCAAAGTAGGTGTGGGTGGGCGATAGGTATATGTGAGAATTTGTCACCCAGAGGTGCAAAATTGTTAGAAAAGTGAGAAAGGTTGAAACCTTATAATGGTGATAAGACTGTATAAGAGCAAGACAGGACAGACAGTCTGTGTTGCCTGAAAAGCAGCTGGAGCCCCAGGTAGACACATTATTTTCCCCCCAGAGCATGCAGGGTGTCTCCTTGACTTAGTACCGTGGCCCAAAACCTGGTATAATTAACCCTATGAGCAAGGCACTAATCACGGTCATCTCCACACTAACAGTCCCCATCCAACTGGCCCAAGGGTAAAATATACCAACATGCTTCCATTCTCATCCCCGGTGCATGCATGTGTCGATGTGCTAATTACAAATTGTTTCCATGAGTACATATGAAAGATACGTGTAAAGTAAATTGAAATAGGTGTTACATTTGGATATTTGACTGGAGACACCACGGCTTGCTATCAACAAGAGTCGCCCAAAGCCCTTTGTGGCTATAATGCTATAACATTGAGTTGCAGGACCCAGCAGATGCACTCCAAGCTGTGCCCATCAAACAACCAAAGACCCGATTATTTTTGTCTTGTTGTCTGGAAGGGATCGGCACCAAGGCGTCAGTGTGTATCCTCCGCTGGGAGCCAGCTGCCCCCCCACTGCACTGGAAACCATTGCTAGGGACTCCTCAGAGATCCCTGCCACTGTCAGAGGAGCTCCATGAGCTCCATGAGCCACATGTCTTTCCACACAAATCTTCTAAAGCATAGAGTAGAGTGCAACTCCAAAACATTGACTTTGTTGTCTTTAAACTTTGTAACTCATTTGATAGTGTTCTTGGGGTCATTGTTCATATGGAGGAGATATTAACCAAAACTTTAATGTTTAAGCCTTAACCTCTGGAAGACTTTCATTATGAATTTGCCTCAAAGCACCACCAAGATGGCACATATACCAGTAATGCCTGTTTATTCATATTTAGCACATACAAAGGGTCATATTGGAAGCATCTGCAAGCATCTAGTAGTCAGATTTATACCCAATTGAGCCTGATCTTTCTCATTTGCATACAAAATGGCTACATTTATATCTATTCCAAGTGCTTTATTTAAATTAAGAACTTCTACTTCATTTTAAAGCCATTTGGCAGTCAAAATATGAATGATTTGAGTTTATTTTATATATAATTGTCTATAAATTCAGGCAGTGGGTTTAAAGTGCTGGCAGATGTCTTCATGATTATTTACTCTTTATTTATCTACTTACAGAATAGATTTACTAAATATAACCTGACTTCTTTGTTTCCTTTTGGAGACATGGCCTCTTCCTTGCCGAGCGGCTTTTCAGCCCATGTTGCTAAAGGGCTTATAGACAAGAATAGTCTCTGTTATGAAAGCCAGTAATTTCAGAAACTTGAGGCCAAACTGGTAAAGGGAATGACTGTAAACACACAAGGAAAATACAATCATGCAATGATTAAAGAGAGCATGTATAAACATATGCAAGGCAAAGATGGGTGACAAAGTGTCTCAGAAGTTGAAAACGGGTGAAAATGAAGGTAGGGAGCAAATTGAAAAAAAAAAAAGGAATCAAAGTTTAAAAGCACAAAAAGAAACACCAAACTATATATAATATTCAAATCAGGAGGAGATGAAAGGTGGAGCGAGGAAGAAAGAGAGGCCACACGTTCATCATTCCCTGCCTGTGTGATCACAGGGCCCCGCAGCAAAGCCATAGAACAATGGCCCCTGTGTGCAAGCACAAATGTGTGTGCCTGCTATCGCTGATAAGGCGGCCTATTCTCTGTCTCCTCTCCGCTCCTCCTCGTCTCCTCTCTCTCTTCTCATGCCCCCTTGTTGGTGCTCCTTCTTTCCTCCTCTGCTGTTCTCTTTGTCTCTGGTCCTCATGAGGCCTCTCCGAAGATGAAAGGGACGAGAGATAAGGGGCAGGTAAAGGAGTGCAGGAAGGGGAAAAACTGCAGAGGGGAAAGTGATAAGAAGGGAAACAATACAGGCTTTGATAGCATGTGAGCTACTCTGTGCAGAAGTCTGTTCATATATCTGTGCTTGTAAATGTGCGTCCATTGCTTATGGAAATGTGTAATAGCTGAGTTTATGTGCACGTTTTGTTTTTCCTTTTTGTGGCAGCAGATCAAGCTGCCTCAGTGAGTTCAGGTGAGGTGCATTGGTTCAGCCTTCCTGAGCCAAACTTTACAGAAGCACCTTTTGCTCCAAGTTGTGGTACGTCTCTTGCCAGCTTTTTGCACATCTTAAAACTGGAATTGTGCTCACTCTATTCTGCAACATAGTTTAGTTACATCTTTGCATTCAGTCTTTTCACTCTGATATCACAAAGTAAAATCCTGTGCTTAAATCTCAAGTGTAGTCTGACTGACCTTGAGCTCTTTGCAAGCAAATAATGGAAAAAAACTTTAAAAATCTGTAATTGTACAAAGCTGCTTGCACCTAAAATGCTTCAACCTCGCTGCACGTTGTGTTTACAGGCAGCTGTTTGCAATAGGCTAATCAAACAAGAGCATTAAATAGCTAAACACTGCTAATATCACAAGTGGTTTCTCCAAATTAAACACAAAATGCCGCCTTAAATGCCACAAAAGGTTATTTAGACCCTTCATCACAAGCACCTTTTAGTACTTAGTAGAGTCCTAGTTGTTCTGGCTGTGCTCCTGAAGACTCTTGGCTCACAGTTGATGGACATTAACGTTCTGGTGGCTTGCAGGCTGCAACCGCCTTTTTCATATCTCAACAGAGATTTTCAATTAAGTGTTCGTCAGAAGATCCTGGCGGCCGCTGGCCGCACTAGCTCCTTTTAGGACGTCTTCTGAAACAGGACCTTGGTTTCAGGTAGGCTGAGGAACATTGTCCTCTTTCAGGGTCCAATGACACACAACTTTCAGCTTCCTCACAGACAATGGGACATTTTCTCCCAGGAACCCCTGACATTTGATTGAATCCAGTTTACGCCACAGATTTCCAGTTCCAGAAGATGTGAAGTCCCCACAGAAGATTACTGAGCCAACACCAAGCTTCACAGGAGGCGTTGTGTTTACATCAGTTTTTTCCTCCTTCAGACCAAAGGCCTGAAAAGGTTACAGTTATGATCCGCTGCTCCGTAGAATCTCTTTGGTTTTTGGGCCAGTAATGGTGAACAATCAGACATGGAGCCATTAAGCATATAGTATGAGCCTCTCTGCAGTGACTGGAGGTTTTCTGACCACTCCTCAGGAATCCAGTAGCAGTCGTTGATTGCTTCCTCTTTCTGCCATCAGGCAGCGCAGCCATTGTTTGTTTACCTTTAAACTTCCAAATTCTGCTTGGAGCTGCATCTTCAGGGCCTTTGCTCTCCTTGTATGCTTCTGCTGATCTCTTTTCTCCGGCCTGAGCCACATTTCTAACATGCACGATCAGCAGAGCAGGTATTTGAGGTGCTCACCTGATACAATTGATTGGCCTTGTGGTGTGTGCCTCTCTTCAGGGGGTTAAATAGTTTTAAGACTGCAGTAATGATTCAAAGCAGGATTTACTGTTGAATCTGAATAAAGTCCTTTTGATATTAGTTTTGGTTATTTGAAACAATTATCTGCAGTTAAAGGTCGTTCTAAGGCACGTGTCAAACTCAAGGCCCGCTGGCCAAATCCGGCCCGTCAAGGCAATTTATCCGGCCCTAAGGAGCTAAAAAAGGCATATCATGTTATTGAGTAGAGGTATATATCCTTTTAAAGTGTATAAAGAGGCTAAAACTTGCCTCCTGTAGCGAATGTTTATTTTTTCTAACTGTGTATTAACAGCATCCTACCACTGGATGTCAGTTTTCCCACAACACATTAAAACAAAGCAGAAATGTCCAAAAAGAGAAAAAGTGTTGCAGAATGATGAGTTTAAAGTGTAACTCGCCCCAATATCAACTTTTTTTTTGCAGATAAACTGTTCAAATGGCCCCTAGGGTGCTAATTCTATGTTGCTGTGAAATGTTTTACATTTTTATGTGAACTGGAATGAAATTATGAAATCAAAAGTGTCATCTATACAGGTGGAACCGACCCTTATAATGACATTGTGATGCCAAAGTGGCCCAATATAGAAATTAGCTTGACACCCTTGTTCTAAGGTTCTGAATACCTGCCACACTGCAGCTGTGTATCATTTCATCTAGCTTCTACTTCTCTTCTCTAATTACTAGCTACTTGGTGTTTACCTTCAATAATAAATCCCAATACAATGCTTTTACATTTGTAGTTTTAACTTGTCACACTGAAAAAGTGCGAGTGGTATGAATATTTTGCAAGCCATTGTCAGGATGTGCCTCTCTTTTCCTCTTTTTATTAGGACTCACTCATCCATTGAAGCCTCTATGTCTCTTTTAGCCAGCGATTACCTTTCACAAAAAGAATCCCGTTGAGTCAGACGCAGAAACTCACCTGTTTCTCTCATTTAAGGCTTCAAGAAACCTCTCGCTGGGTGTGGTTTTTCAATTTGCCCCTGTCCCCTGGTTTTGTCGTTACGACCTCACCCACCCCAAAACCGTCCTCCTTCCTGCCCCCGGAATCCACCTGCCACCTCCGTGTGTTCATGACCCGTGTGTGTGCTTTGGCATCAGGCGATGCAAGAAGCCCGGCTTTCCCAGAAGGGTCTTTAAAAGTTTTTATCTGATTCGAATATGGGTGAGAAGGTGCGAGTGAGGAAGAAGGCCAAGGATTCAGAAAGCAGCAGCCACTTGTCAAAAGTTAAGAGAAGAAAACAAAACAAGTGAACTGGAGGTCATCGTATGCTTCTCTCCATTCATGTGCACATTAGGTGGGAACTGCAGCCATGGAGACAAAATAACCTTAATAAAGCTAATCTGCAGTGATTAAAATTAACCAAATAAAATAAGATATATTCTAAATGATATATTTGACACAAATCTTGCACCACAGTGCCAATGATTTAAAATCAGCAGCTGCCCTAAATATTGACATCTGTGACCCAGAACCACAGCAGGGACACTCGGTTGAAACTAAGTTTACGAAGTTAAGCAAAGCAAGGCCTCTGGACTAAAACTTCACCCACTGACTGCCCTACTTTCCAGAAGAGAGATCCTTTTTGCCCCCTGCTGTTGTCGCGGCAACACAACAGTGTTCGTCTGCAGCACCTTGCAGGTCCGGTTGTGGCCTGCAGGAGGCAGATGATGCTCAGAGATGCTGGGGGAAGTCGGTGGGCTGCTTATGAGGGCTTCCCAGCAGGTGGCACTGTGGGACCAGGTGTGAATGTCTTGTCTTTTCTGCATGAGTTGGAAGATGTTTAAACCCTCAAACATCACTTTACTGACTTGTGGAACTTAAAAATCATTAAAAAAAGGTCATGTTTGTCAACTATTCTCTAAAACTATCGCAAAGACTACCAGCACCTTTTGTAGCGAAAGCCAATTTAAAAATCTGCCTCATCACATTTTCTACTTCTACTTAGCTTCTACTGCAAAGGAGGAGGTAGAACAGACTTTAATGACTTTTCTGAAACCCCCCAATTAAAGTGCAGTTCAGACAAATCCCTTGAGTAGTCAGCTATAGAGTTCACCTCTGTGTAATTCAATCTCAGTAAAAATCCAGCTGTTCTGTAAAGTCCTCAGAGGTTCTCTGTTGAACATTAGTGAACAACCAGCATCATGAAGGTCAGAGAGAAAGTGGTGGAGAAAGTTGAAGCGCGGTTAGGTTGTAAAACAGTATCCCAAATATTTAACACAACAGAAATCGGTTCAATCCCCTCTCTAAAAATGGAAAGGTTGCTTACAGTGCAGCTGCAGACCTACCGGCCTAAATGACCAGGAAAGGAGAACATCGATCAGAGACGTACTTCAAAGTTTTATGACCTGGTTCGTTTGGTGGAGGTTCGTCTTCCAGTCAGAAAAACAACCCTAAAACATCCATCCAGAGCTAAAATAAAACGGCTGACATCACAGTGTGTTCATGTGTTTATATGGTCCAGTCAAAGTAAAGCTCTAAAGCCAAGACTTGAAAACTGATTCTCACATTCATTCTGACTGAGCTTAAATAACTTAGCAATTAGGAATGGCCGCACTGGTCAGTAAGTAGGAAGACAGTCCAAACCCGACCTTCTAGGTAGATGTTCAGAAAAAACTGTAAAAAGTGCATCATTGTCCTCATACGTAACAATTCTGCACTGCGTTGTGTTGGTCCATCACGTTAAATCTCAATAAAACACCTTAATAAGCGGTTGTAACGGGACAAAATGTGAAAAGCTTGCACGTTACCCCGTCTCCACAGCTGAGCCAGGTTTTACCTTGGAGGAACCTCATAGGGACCCAGATCTCATGTCTATAAAGGGTCCGATCAAGAGCTTCTCTTTTTTTTTGGCTCAGCTCTTTTTCCACCGCAGCAGACCTGAGCGCTACTGCTGATGAAGCCTCATCCATCCATCCATCAGCGGCTCCTTCCTACCATCACTCCTGAGCAGGACAACAAGATACCTGAGCTTCTCCGCTTGAGGCGCACACTGGCCCCTGACCTGGAAGGAGCAGTTTATCTCCTTCAGGCTTTCAACAACTCTAAGCTTCACTACCCACTAACTCACAATACAAGATTTATACACATTTTTGGGGATTTTAAACTCAAATGGTATAAAAAAAAAAATGTTTTTCTGACTTTTCATGTCTGGTAGTTTTAACCAGTCTTTTTTATCTTTACATGTTTTACCGTTCAATAAGGTGCAAAGAAGAAAAGAAAACGCCTTGAAAGCGTTCCTGCCTATGTCGGTCTTCTGTAGAGGCTTCGTTTCTTTCCGTTCCCTGTCAGTCCTGTCCTGTCTGCGATTCCTGGTCATCGTCAGCCTTGCTGTTCTGCTGCTAACTCAGACTTCCTGTTTTAAACTCCTCTCTTCTGTTCACTGCTCCTGCCTTCTGCGGTATCTCCCTTTGCGCTGCACTTGACTGGTTCTGCTGCTGCAAGTGGAAGTTCTGTTTAATTTCTCATTTTAACAAGCACAGCAGCAGCAGACAGCTCAAAAGCTGAGCTCAATATTTAAACTGTGCTTCATTTGACTCTTGAAGTGGGGGAATTTTATTAGTGACACGCGGAAAAATAAATCCGCTGCTCGCATTGGAAAGTGGCTCTTTGTGTTGTTTGGTCTGCATAAACAATTCTTGGTAGCAGATCACATTTCTGTCCCGTTACCTCAAGTTGCTCCTGACAGACATAAATTCTCTTGTGACAAACAAACAACATGTTTTCTCCCACACAGAGGATCGATTTGCTGCAAAAAAGTGGGTGACTAAGACAGAAAATTAGCTTTAGAAACAAAAATCAATAAAAAAAAACTGCTCCAAATCTGCAGATAATAAGATGTTGTAAATCCTTTTTTAAAAGTGTTTTTTTTTTGTTTTTACAAATGTATTACATCGACCTAATGTGGAACTGAAATGCCAAATAAAGGGAAAAATCAAAAACATAGTCAATAAATAGACTGTTTTGAGGCAGATCTTTGTGGATTCAGTGGTTTTTCGATAAGAATGAGCTCATCGGGATTTCTGTGAGGATTTTCATCATAACCATGATTATGACTTGAAGCTTTAACATGATTTACCAATACAAAGCGTCACATAGTTATGAATTATGATACAGGTGGACTTAAATTTGGTGGTTTCTCAAGGAAATTGATTTACTATATTTTATTTAGGGGTATCAGAGCTGAGGAGGGTCAACACAAATGCATGCTGTATGCTTTGTCATGTAAGACTCATTGACAAACTTGTGTAGAGTAATCGTTGTAAGGCTAAAAAATTTCAGTTAACTGAAGGGGATTTTTTTTTTTAATCTGAAGAATATGTTTTCTGCTGCTCTGGAGGCCCATTGCACTTACTGTACGTCTTATCTTAAACTGTAAATGGCGATGCAGACAAAAGTTGCCTTTATTCAACAAGTGGTAGAAGAAAGAGTCTGTGGATGAAATGCATTCCTGTTCCAAACTTAATTTAAAAGTTTGGCTTTAGAAGAGTTACCTTTTAGCTATTTTAGTTACTACGTTATCAAAAAATATTTATTTCCTGAGTATTTATATTAAATCTTAAATGTTTGTAAGAACAAACATCCTTTGAGGCTCTGGCTCCATCTGAATACCCTTATTAGGTAAGGACTCTTCAGCCAAATTTAGAAGTGCACCAGCAGTCGCCATAAGTGCTGTCCAAATAGGACATTCAGTAAGGAAGGAGGTAGGAAAAGGACCCTTTATGTTTCTTTTTGCGGCTAGTTTAGCCTGGGAACCTCGCGTTGTCCCTTACCGGCCTAAATGATGGCGCTAAAGAGCCTTAAGGTATCCCACAATCCTTTGTGTGACATGACATAAAAGCACAGCCCACCACATGGAAATTAATGAAAATTTCAGGAGAAAAGAGAGCTGCACTTTGTAGTTCATTTTTGGAAGGCTGACTCGCGTCATCTATATGCATTTCCTGACTCTGGAGTTAAAGGCTGTCTGAAATCGCCACAGCAGTCCGAAGCTGCTTTCCTCCCCTAGAAAGTGTTCTTAGTGTTGACCCTATGAAAGGTCAAGGAACAGGAGCTAGGAGCTATAATTAAGCATATTCGGATGGAGCCACTATCTTGTTGCACTTCCTGTTTAGTACCACTTAAAGGGGCCTAAGTCACGTACTGTGATTTTACGAATTTCTACACAAGGTGCTCCCTCCCTCATGCCCTGTTGGCTTATTATATTTTATTGTTTTGTTCTTTTTGTTACCAAACGATGTACTTTTTTGTATAGTTACCATAGCAAGACCATGTGACTGGAAGTACGATATTGCGCATACACACAATGAAGTAAACAAGAAATATCCAAACTTCTGGTGCAGTGCAGGTCCCACCGATATTCCTGCAAAGAAAATTCAGTTCAATCTACTCGAAGCCAATCTGCTTTCAAGGCGGTTCTGCCACTTCAGGCATTGAGCAGTCGAGGCGTCATTGGACTCATCCAGATCTTGGCCACAGCACTCCAAAGCAAGTGCCATACTGTAACTCTTTGCTTTCGTATGCCAGCAATGACCCAAGGAGTCAAACAGACTCTTCTTTGTTTATTGCGAAGACTGCCGAGGCGCTTCCATACCAAGTGCTCCTGTCAGGCCATCAGCAGCTCGCCAACATGACGCACCCCCGCAGGAACGCAGCGATCCGCCGTGGCGATATGAGGTCCCACAGTGTGACCTCAACCTCAGTGTCTATTATCTTTTGAGGGCGACAACAGCATCTCTCCCTTCCCAAGTTCCCACTGACATAATGGGAATCCCCTCAATGTCAAGTGCTGGATGAGCAACAAGCTTACATCAGGTTGTAGGAGGGAACCGAGAAGAAGAGAGAGATTCCCTTTTTGGTGGTTCATCGCTGCTGGGAGACGGCATAACACGATCTGAATGCTTTAGTTTTATGCTCCAGTTAGGAAGGGTGGATGATATCAAACAAGGGGGGGGCTCGTTAATTACTGAACATTTTGGAAATAGATCTGCAATTGGACCAGAGGTAACATTCTTTGAGATTTCTGTAATCAACAAGGGCGGTTTGGTCTTTTCAAGCTGATTGGGGCTGAGAGGGGATCTCAGCCGACTGCAACAACTGGGGATCCAAACCTATGACCTCTGACCAGAGTCAGCAGCCTCCACAATCATCAGCACCCCTGTTAAAGATGTGGGAAAAGCCTAAAGTTAAACTTATCTTTTACTGCAGTGGGATACTCTCATGCTGAAAATGCTTGAAATAACCAAGCTTTAATTTTAAAGGTGCCATGACTCACAGCATCAGCTGGGAGTGAGGAGGGGAGGGAGATGGCTGTTTGCTTGATGGTGTGCTCTGATTGGACAATATGAATTGCATAAAAAGAGAAGCTGTTTTCCGACTGTTTTTGAGCAAAGCAACAAAGCTGAGATACTTTAGTTTAGTTTTCACTTCACACAGCCTCATCAGTGCACAACAGAACATGTTTTACCCCCAAAACCTCAGAGAAAGTTCACCAGTACTCCACTGTTTGGCAGCACTGTTGTAATGACTTTGTAAGAGTCTCCTTTGCCCGTAGAGCAGGATTTAGTCTTATCCTATGACATTTTGCAAGGTTGGAGCATACAGTATTAATAATTATTAAATATTCATTAAATAATTAATATTTATTAAAGGTAAAAAGGCTTAAAGAAAACTTGATAACCTTATAGGCCCTTTTTTCTTCATCTCAGACATAGATTCCTACGGGGTTTAGGTTCGGATAATGAGACGGCTTTGGGAGAATGTTGAATTTGTGTCAGATCTGTTGATGCATCATGTTGTTTTTGCATTTTTTTTTTTAGGTCTGACTTGGTTTGTTTACTATATTGCAGCCCTCTGTTCATTTGTTGCAGCTTTATTTTTGAGAAATGTTTGCTTCCTATTTTATTTTGACAGTATTCCCTCCTTATTTCAGTGTAGGACCTACTTTCTGTTTGCCATTATCTACCTGCAGCTGGTTGTCACTGCTAATGAGCTAATAAACCCTTACACACGAGTTTTCTTGACCACTTGTGTTAAAACCTTGTTGGCAAGCGTTTCAATTCGCTTTAGTGTTGAAGACCTGTAAAATGAAAAGCCTTACTTTCATCCTGGACCTCCCTCTTGACTGCCTGCCTGCGCGGGTTCTTCAAAACCACCAGTTCATGAGAACCTAAATTATATTTACATTGTTATCCAATCTAAAGATGCGTCGATGTTCCATTTTCAGTTTTTTTACTAAAAATGTTCTGGTACGTTTAAGAAGCCATTCTGGCAACGTTCCTTTGGCCTTTTGGAAGAAACACAGACCCATAGCATCACAGATCCTCCATCATATTTGCCAGTGTGCATGAGGCGCTTTTTCACACAGTTTTAGACTTAGACTTAGACAACTTTATTTGTCATTTTGTATGCACAGAGAGCGTACAGAACGAAATTTTGTTGCATACAGCTAGTAAATGGCAGTAAAAATTAAATTACAGCATAAGGTGCAGCAGTGATTTAAAAGTAAGCAATTTAAATGTAGACAATGCAGGAGAAGTCACAGTGTACAGGTGAGTGTTTTTAAAACCATTTGTATGTGCAGAATTGATTGTGCAAAGGGCATTTGTGCAAGAATACAGCTTGTAAATTACAGTAGATTTAAAATACAGTATAAGGTGCAGCACTGATTTAAAAGTAAAATAATTGAAATGTAAACAATGCAGGAGAAAGTCACAGTGTACAGGTGATTTTTTATTTTTTTTAAAAAACATTTGTATGTACAGAATTTGATTGTGCAAAGGGCATTTGTGCAAGGATGCATTTAAAAACTAAGAGTTTGGCAGCATTTGTAATGCTAGATGGAGATGGCATGATGCAAAATGTGCAAATATGCGAATGTTGTGCAGAGTTTATGGGTTATAGTTCAGCAGTTCAACAGTCATCCGTTGTGTCATGGTACGTTAAGTGACCATAATTTAAATCTTATTAGACCTATGGACATGGTTTTAGTTTTAAGCAATTTGAAATCTCCACATATCTACATTGATGATCGTATGGATGAAAACCTTTTTCCTGGCATGCCTCACAAGCAACTAGTCGGCAGGAAGATAACATCTAACAGTTGTTACGGGGACACGGTGACCCCCAGATTGCCTGTCTTTGCTGCAGTTTTCCCACCAACACACAGCTCTGACAACATCTCTGTGGTATGAGGGTGAACCGCATCTTTTCCAGGGTTTCTGAATCCTCAGAAATGTGGGGTACTACACTCTCATACAGGAGGCATGGCTCTCAGACATAAACATCCACCCTCCTCGTGCGTACGCACCTCAACACCAAAGCGGAAGAGGGCAATAGTGTGAGGACTGGGTTGACTTGGCACCGGTAGCAGCAGCTGTGAAAACAGGCCGCAAGTGATGTCAGAGCAGCAAGGGACTCTGGGTAGCTGGGCCACTTTGAAGTGTTTGTGCTTTTATTGCCTCCCTGGGAGAAAGCGGTGGATGCGAAGTCCAGCGTGAGTGCGTCAGACACATTCAGACTCAATGCAAACAATTCTCAAAAGTTCCTTTGGTGAGAAAAGAAACACGGAAGATAATATGAGCCACTTCTAGAGAAATTCCACAGATTGGGATCTATACCTTCCAGGAAGGTCTCATACGATGAAGATTCAAATTTACAGCCACCCCCTTTTCACAGTCCATCCAGCTTTCCAACTCTCCTCGTGCAGAGTGGAGGCTGGCGGAGGCACCGGGCCAGATGTGCCAACTCAGACCAGCAAACAAGCCCAGGATGAAAGCTCACAGGGTGCAGGGAGGGAAATCTTTGGGCATGTGAATGTTTGTGCGCTGTGTTAAAACAGATGGGAGGGCTGGAGGAAGAAATCAAAACCCAGAGCGTGCATGTTCTCATGCTACTTATTTTACTTCAGGTTTGCAGCTTTCAACAAATCTCAGACGGCGTTTACAGCAGTTCATCTCAGTTTCAAGGACAACATCCCCACTCTGACATGTGGTGTGCTCATTGGATTTTCCAAACCATTAGCTGTTGTTAAGAAATGTCGGATCGGTCCGGACCGAGAGGTTTATTCTGACTCATCTGGAAGCGGGCTGTTTACCCAACTTGGGTCTTGTAAGGTGTCACGTCTGGCCCGGTCGAAACCCAGACATCTGACTCCGATTTGGAGCACGTCACTTTGAGATTTACGTTCAGTTTTTGTTTCTGGAGTCATTGAATGTATCTTAAAGATTAGAAGATACGTTTAAAAGTGACACAACATTTGGAATTGCAGTGCCTTACAGTGTCTTTTCACATTTTGTCATCTTACAGTCTCTAGCATGTATGTTATTGGGATTTAATGCCGTTTCAAGTCATCTCGATTGGTTTGTAGCTCTGGTTGTACTATATGTTTAGGGTTGTTGTGTTTAGTGCTTTCGACATGCTGTGAACAGTCTATATGCAAAAAAAAAAAGTTGGAGCCGAGGTTGAAAATTGCACCTTTTTTTTTTTTTTTACCAATTAGGTGAGTTCTGAACACAAATGGTTGCGCTTCTCAGATTTATATTTGTAAAATGATTGTAAACCACATATCATTTTTCTTCCACCTAACATATTTGCAACATTTTATGTTGGTCTATCACATAAAATCCCCATAAAATCCATTGAAGTTTGGAATGAATACAACATGAGGAGCTAGGGGAAAGCGCCGCCATACCAGAAGAGGAATGTTGTGCGAAGCTTTGAATGAAACTACATACCTCTGAACCTCAAAGCAAGTTTGCACCATTTCTGTGGAAACTGATAGGAACAAATTAAATAGATTAGGTGTGGGAACACTAATACCTTCAGAACTATTAATCTAATAATGCGGTCCTTGGATCATGGATATCGCCTCCAGGAAATAAAGGGAGAAAGACAAAACTGTCACCTGAGAACACTGGAGGCAAGGCAGAGTATAAATAAGTCAGGAAGGATAAGGCGGTGGAAAAGCATGTTTTCAGGCTATCAGGGGAAAAACAAGAGTCTGCCAATTGAAGTTAGAAGATGAAACATGCTAAAACATATCAATGCAGACCACAGGCACACTGTCTGAAAGTTTGGCTGCTTTCTTCCCACGGACCACACACAGCTCCTATGTGCAACAGTGAAGTTTCTGCCTTTTCTAACTCTCGCTCTGCTGACATCATTTTATTTCATCGTGCATTCTGCTGATCCACTATACGCCTGCTTATCTTTCCTCTTATCCTTCCTCCACGAATTCCTCTGTTTGTCTTTCAGGACATCTTGCCAGCTCATCCTTCCTCCCTTTCACTCCTCACTTGCTTCCGCTGTCACCCTTTCAGCTTCTCGTCGTCTTTCCTGCTTCATCTTCTACAAATCTATCACCGGCATGCCGCCGTTCTGCTCGAACCCTTGAAGCATTGTGTGCGCGTACAGTGCTTCTTAGCAAGAAAGGGGTGACAATGGGCTTTTCAAGCCCTGGGCTTTAGAATGAAAAGGAGTTATGTTCCAAGCTGCATATAAAAACAGCATATTGTGTGCCGTTCTCTATGCACACCAATCTAAAAGCAACTAAATCTTGGGAGACTGGACTTTGGTTTGAGATTTCTCATTTTTATTATCGACTGGTAGGATTTTCACACTTAATTAAATGTTATGTACAGGAAATTGTAAAATAATGATGCGTAGCACAATGTAATTGCTTCTGCTGTGATGGATCCTGCAGTAAGGTTTTTTTTTTAAAAAAAAAACATGGCATTCATGGCTTGGCATCTATAGCTTAAAATACCCTTGATTCCTGCTCCATGGCTCCACATGTTTTCAATACTATTTCCAAATCTGACGTTATTTTACGTGAGCAAAAATGTGTAGCCATCTTTTAAGCACCAGACCGATGTTACATAGCAACAAGTGGGGAGAGGTTTGCAGCCTGCAATGAACAAATCCTGAAACAGGTTGGTTTTTACAGGCATGTGCTTGATTGAATATAAACACTGAAGGAAAATACAAGCCAAAAATGGCTCATTAACTTTAAAAAACACCTAAAAGTGACACTTTCAAGGCCAAACTGGTTAATTAGAAGAGGCGGATAATACACTCAATCAGAAGACGACAAGGTTTTGCTGACTCTTTGGGTAATCTTCTGTTAAAATGTTTTCAAAAATACGTTATAAAAACCACAAACTGAGTTTTAAAGAATGTGTAATTTGTGCATAATAATGGAGATCACGTTTGATTATTCCATATACTCTGGTTTGTAGCCAGGACTTCAATATGTAATGTAACTGATAACTTAGCTAGCAGGTAGTCATCAGCATACAATCTTATCTTTTGTTGTGCTTGTTTATAAAGCTCAAAAATTATATAAAGTGTGATGGAAATAAATAGAACTACACCTTATGATTACTGGGAAAATGAAATGCTGTACTTTCTGTCTGTTGGTTTTTCCACTGTAACTCACAGGTCATTTAACATTTTTTCTTGATATTGCTCTCAGACTCAAGCTTGAATGTTTCCAGCAAACCTCAGGTAAAAATAAGTAATACCTTAGAGAAATAGGGGAATAATGTCTAAGAAAACATAAGCTAAAATGGATTTTGCTGGCTCTTTAGCCTGGCAATGCTTTAGCCATGTTTTTTCTTTTGATTTATGAACTTGTTAAGGTCAACCCTATCATCTAATGGCATGGGCCTATCAGATTATTTTGCTGCAATGCCAGCAAGAGACAAAGTGAACGCAGATTGGTTACAAACTCAAGACAAAATGTGCTTTTTAATAAATATCAGGAGTAGCTTAGCCTGGGCCTAAACTGCTATAGATATGTTGCTAATTGCATAGCTAGCATGCACTCATCAACATACTAATGTGCTGATGAGCAAGAGATAAAAAAATTAACCAGACTTCATAGTTAATGTGAAAATTACATTTCCTAAAAATAATTATTTTTATGTCATTTTCTAGCATCGTTTATACCTTATTGCTTATTATCTCCTTATAAACCAGGCACTTGTCATTAATGTTTAAGTCTGTAGGCCATTTGTCACCCGGTACTCATCTTGAATCTTACAAAGGTTTATAAAAGAACAAAAAGAATGGGATTTAAAAAAAAATCACAGCTCTGTGAGGATAAGAGCTGCTTTGCCCTCTGCATGCTGCAGACAGACAGACAGAACGACATAAGCTCGTACCGCTGGGAATCTGAAAAATAATTACAGTTGTTATCTCTGCTGGTTCACAAGGTTCTCCGCTGATTGTTCTAGATAACAGACGGGCTTGCGTGTATTTGTCTGCAGGATGCATTGTTTGAGGCAGGCTGTCTGGTCTGAAGAGGCTTCCCAGACAAGTCATGAGTCAGGGACTGAGAGAAACTATATAAAGTCTGCTTTATGTTCCTGAAAATATATGGACAACTTAATCCTCTCAGATCATGCAGAAGACCCAAAACATCCCTTTTGAGAAATAATAGAGCTTATCTATGATCACATGTGGTTGCCGTTTGTCTCCACGGTATGTTAGAGAGTAGAACAAAGAGTAATTGCAATGGAACCACTCCTCTCTTTTCATATTAGCTTCAAATGGCCTTTATTGTCTGTTTTACAGTCCTGATATAATCCTTTGTAGTTTGGTCCTTTATTAACCTCCAGCATGTGGAATAGAAAGGAGATAAATCATGTTTCTGTTTTACAAAAGGCTGTGATTACCCCGAACGATTTAACATTCATGCTTAATCAGTTTGCCCGAGTCTTGCCTTGCTGCCCTAGCTTCCACATTTTCAGTTTCTGCTGTGTTAGTAAGATCTCAAAGACAAAATGCTTGATGTGGTCAGATGTGCTTCTTGGTCAGGCTCCTGTGGGAATTCATTTATCTGATGCACACAAAAAAAATCCCACAGTTCGAGCCCAACATCCGTATTTTTTTTGCCTCGGTTTTGGCTGCGGAGGATTGGTCTGGGAAGCGTGAGGGCAGCTGCGGTTCGAGTGTTGCTGCTGTGACTCGCCAAGAAGTGAGCTTTTGAAACTTTTAAAGTGTTTCATTTTAGCGTTTTGGAAATGGCAAGGGAAAATTTCACTCGACTGCCTTCTGGACTTGGACGCTGGACTCGATCAGTAGCTGTGTTTGCTCAAGAAGGCAGCTTTCAACATCCATTCTCGTGTGCTCTGGGCATCATTAACAGTGCCAGTAAGAGTCATTGTGGATTTGAATGTAATAGTTTGGTGTTTTTAACGCAGAATATTTTTTTTTCAGTATCATTATGCAACAAATTAAACCATTATTAAAAATTAGGAACTGTTCGGCAAGTTTGAATTTGTTGTAGATTTTTTTCTCTAATCCACACAGGGTCGAAATTATACATACACGCTCAAATATATACAGTGCATACACCTCCATTAACATTTGATCAATTTACTCGTTGCAAGTTGCAGAGAAACCTCATTCTTCTTGAAGCCATTAGCAAGTTCCTGGAGTAATCCTATCTGATTATGAGGACTGTTATCGGTGGATTTAATTTTACCCGGTTGGTTTTTCTGGCACAGACCCACCTATGTAAACGGCACAAGTACAAGCAATTTACCATTTACCATTCTAAGCCCACTGTGGAGGTCAGAGGCGTGTTGTTAGCATGCTTTATCTGTTAAAAAAAGATTTTGCTGTGTGTTTGTGACCATTGTTCTGTTGGATAACTAAGTTGGGTTCAGAAGTCAGTGATGAGGGTTAGAGCAAGTGCTTCTTTCCCAGTCACCACCCTCCATAGTGATTTAAAACTTGCTTCACTGTGGACAATGATAGTTTCCAGTTTATTACAGGTCAGTCAGATGTGAAGGTTTGGTGCAGATGGTGGTAACTTGGACACGCAGTATTTGGGTGCTCCAGCAGTGCAATGATCTCAGACATTAAAATGGATGAATCAAAGCCTGGAGCTCGGAACTAATGCAATTTTTAGGGAAATCAACCAAATCTGTATCAGGAAACCAAGCAATCTGATAGATGATGATAAACCAACTAGTCATATTTATGCAAGGAATTTGTTCATGGCTGCAAAACCTGCTTGGTTTATTTATTGGGTTATGGGTGTGTGTGTATATATATATATATATATATATATATATATATATATATATATATATATATATGAATGAACAGAACTTTGTGCATACAAATTAAAGGTGCCATACCAGCTGGTCTGGGGTATTTGATCTGAACATTGCAATAAATATGCATCTTTAGTTCTCCTCCACACTTCGCTATAAAAAAAATGTTTTCATGTTAAAGCTGGGCTACTTTGTGTTTTGATGCAAAGCTTTCTGGGATTCTGCCCCCCCCCCCCTTTTTTCTCTTTTTTTATTAACATGTTTACTTTTCCAGGTAGACTAGGATGACTTACGTCTTGGATAAGCGGGGGATTATAAGGTGCTTTTTGCCACCAAAACAAGCAGGCAAGAATTCCTGCAATTCACCTAATCGCCCTTGACGGATATTTCTTAAACCATGAAAGGCTTGAAGGAACAGACTGGCCTTAACTCAGTGGAGTTATCCTAATGTTCCAGTACACAGGAAAGGGATGACATTTAAGGTTTCTGTTTTTGCAGAAATCTTGCAGGGTAGTGACAAGAGGAAGACTAATGGGTTGTTTTAGGGGGGGGAAAAAAGAAAAAAAAAAGGAAAACACCTTTTAGCTGTGTTATGTCATGAGAAAATATATGGAAAATATGCTTCGTGGCAGGTATGACTGGAAAAGTCTGCTACTCACTGTGTAAGTGTGTTTGTCTGTGTTTTTTTTCTCTTGCTGTTTATGCAACTTAAAGTCAAAGGTAAAAAATGTTCCCTTTAAGACTATATTTGTCTCACAGAGCACAGACACACAGCAGAAACATGAAGATGTGTCACTGTGTTTTCACAGCTCTCCTCTCGTCCTTTTGTTCTCTGACTCTGGAAAGACTTATTTCCAGGGATCTTAAAATGACACCAAAGCATATTGGTTTTGGAACGATCCCTTAGCCAATGTCAAGTAGTAATAAAACAATTGGAAAAGGTCAGAGCTTGCCTCCAATGCTGTGCAAATCTTTTTTGTTATTGATACTTATTACAAGTTGAGGTTGGGTTTCCGTTTGAGCGTTCCTGGCAAGAAATGAAAGGCTTAAATGCTTCCTACAGGGCCGTCTTCACGTAAAGTATGCACTGATGTGTACTTTTTTCAGGAAATACCCCAAACCTCACCCTGCCTCTTCTGCTCACTTTGATTCAAAGATAAAATACAGCAATATTATTGGAAATAATACCGAAAGCTAAGAAAGTTTACTTTCACGGGATGACCCAATGAACTAAACCTTGCTTTAAGTCAAAGCGCAGTAAATGCAATGTACTGGTTCTGCTTATGTTTGACACGGCAGAGTTTCAGATCAAACTGTAATAAAGTAAAAACAGAAAACGGCTTTTAAATGATTCAAATCCAGGACTTGCTGCAACCATGCAGCCTACCATAAGCAAGACAAGGGATAAAGCAACTATGTTGAAGTAGTTGCTTTGGTCTGATTAGACCAAAATTGAACTTTTGGTGTCCAAACAGGACAGTATGTACGTAAGAAAGCTACTTCTACGCATGAACACACTATGCCAGTGGTGAAACGTGCCGTTGGAAGCACGCTGATAATCGGCACATCTCAGAAAGGGGAGATTGGGACGAAAATCTGGGTAAAGATCCTGCCGTGTGAACCAGCCTTTGCTCAAGATGTGCTGCTGCTAATGCTAACAAGGAAAACTAACAACAAATGTAGCTTAAAGAAAGCTCTCGAAAGAATCTGTGTCTTGTGAATTCTAGCTCAATTGTCTCAGTCAACAAATTAACCACAGCTGAATGGTTGTATTAGTTGCATTTTCCATGAGCTGATTCACATGCAGCTTATATTTATACCCATCCAGCCCCCCATGATCAGTTTTAACTAAAGTAATAAAAAAGAAATGTACAAGACCCAGAGAAGCCAGCTGTCGTGTAGCAGACTTTCTGTTGTCTGTGTTTGACTCTCTGCTGGTGGAAATACCCACCCCACCCCCACACCTCCAAAAATATCTCCGACATGTCAATTAGGGAAAAGGGCACGCAGCACTTAGGTTAGCCCCTGGGTTTAATTTGCATGGAAAATAGAGAGCATAAGCTCCAACTGTTGCAGCAAAGTTCATAAACTACTTCAAATTGTTGTACTCCTCTCACATTATACTTAAAATTACTGTTCTAGTTGATGCATTTACCTGCGATACACCTATATCTCCCCACAGAAACCATTGCTCATAGCCTGGCATTCCTGTTGCTCTGTTTTGCTTGGCGCACCACATAATTGCGAAACCACATGTGAAGGAGTGCTCTTGCAAGAGGCAGCGTGCAAGTGTGTTTGAGGCAGCAAATGAGAAAAAGACTTCAGAGACAAACACATTATGCAGCTTTAATCCTCAGCTCTGCACTTCGTCTACCAAGTGGCATTTGTTTCGGTCAGCCCGCAAGCAAATAAACATGCCACGTCCAATATTCCCCATCTTTCACCAGGCTTGCTTAACACAATGCTTTGGGATACGCGGGAAGCAAAAAAAAAAAAAAAAAAAAAAAAAGCAGGAATTAGCTCTGAGATACATATTGATCTCAGCTGAATGGAAAAACATGCCTTTAGTAAACATTACGGTCCAGTTTCCCCTATGGCTTTGCAGCTTCGGGCCTGTTCCGCTACGACAACTGCCCTGGCTTAGATCTGCTGCGCCGCCACATTCCACTGACTCCGAGCCGACAGAGTGGGTTAGTGGGACGATGCTCTGTGAGTGTTTGTCTGGGTTTTGTTTTCATTTGGTGATCCGACGTCCAACAGGACCGGGGGGGAACGGGGGTGACTGTACTGGCAGGGCTTTTCATAGAGGTCTGTTGCCAGGAAGCAGCAAAAGAAGCTAACACAGTTTAATATGAGCACGACCTTAACTGAGTTAAAGGATTTTATAAGTGAATGTGTGCTTGGGCTCTGCAGAAATGTAGAATGTTTCTTCATGTGCAGCTTTTTAGCAGATACCTGAAGGTTTGGGTCAACACTGAACACACCCTGATTTACTGCACAATTCATGGTGGATTCTATGAGGATAACCTGCAGCAAAGCATCCCCACACCATGACACTTCCACCTCCATGCTTCACAGTTTGTTTGAGATCCTTTACTGGGATACTGTGCCAAACATGGCCTTCACTTTTAGACTCATTTGTCCAAAGAAGGTTAGTCCAGACATCAAGCTCACTGCAAAGACGGAACTAAAAATAAGTCAAATCTTCTTGAAATTAGTGTATTTGTCCTTGATTTGAGCAGGTAAATAAGATTATCTGCCAATGGAATAAGTATTTTGACCCCTAAAATAAGATAATTAGATATACTGCACCTGAAATAAGATGCTAAAGATGACTTGTTCCTATTTTAAGTGCATAAATCTCATTGCATTGGCAAATCATCTTATTTACGTGCTCAAATCAAGGACAAATGCACTCAGTTCAAGAAAATTTGACTCAATTTTAGTTTAGTTTTTGCAGTGAGTTCAGCTTGGTCTTTTATAGATTTTTGGGATTTCACTTTCTATGTTTATTCTCACTTCAACAGTCAGGAGCACTAAACTAAATGTCTGAGTATTGGAAAAGTATAACCAGATTTCAGCCAGTTTAAGTAGAATTGCATTTGTTTTTAGGTCTGCAGCTTTTATTGGTATTATTTGAAAGTGTCTTCATTGTAAAAATGTATATGAAACATTTTATTTGTCTAAATGTGCCTGATATTTGATTCTCGGCCAGCGCATCAGCAGGGTTGTGTGGCCTTTTTGGCATCTGATGTGTGTGTTATTTTACTGTTTGCATCGGTCCGTTAAAGTCCCAGTCAAACATATTGAAGTTTGAGGCTGCAGTGTGACAGAACGTCAACAAGATCACTGTGCAAGGAACTGTAGATTCCCATGGTTGCGGCTTTATTTTAATAGAGTAACGTCCGGTCTTTTGAGAAACTATTGTCCTGTTTTCAAAGGGCTCCACATACAGCTGTGAACTGTGACAAAGGGAACTGACACTTGAAATTACATGAATGTCCAGTGAGTCTGCCAAAATGTTTAATACAACGCATCCAAAATATAGTGACAAGGAGCTTGAAAAATGTAATTTACATGTTAGTTTCTCTCTGACCCTCCTTGGATCAGACTCTGTTTCAAATTAGGCGTAACAGGCCAGACCATGAAATCAGCTTTTATTAAAATCTGATGTGCCTTGTAACCCTTTAAGTAGTTTGCATGAAGTTACAAATTCAGCCGTTTTGCTACAGAGAAAACTAACATGTGAAGCAGCGTGTTAACAAACCTTACACAGCTGAATAAAATGTGGCCACCTCTATAGTATCCTGTTATAGTTAAACGTGTTAGTCAAAGTCAAAATCGACTTCAGTCTAATTTATTTCAATGCGATAGAGACCCATCCACCACAGTTTAAATTCACATTAAGACTGAGTATATTAGTAGATGGTAACAAACCAGTTTGGTTGCCATTAGGAGGTGATTTGATCCAGATGTGCGTTGAATCCATCATTAAAACTGGGAAGAGACCCTAATAAGTAAAGATGCACTTCATTGCCAGAAGGATTTGCTGAATATCCTTACGTCACCAAGTGCAATGCAAAGCCTCAGCTGCAGCTGTGTAAGGCACGCTGCCACGGGCTCTAAAGCAGTGAGTTTAAGCAGCTACCAGGGGAGCGGCATTTGCTTGATTACTGTATATCAAACATTTAGTTTGTTGGGGTGGGTATTATTATGGTCTGGGGCTGATATTCAGAGGCTTTTTTTTTTTTTTTTTGGAACATGATATGATTTAACAATGTTTACATTGAATACTTCATAAACGTGCATCATGTTTCAAAAAGGAGTAGGATGAAGCATAAGCTTATTAAGCCCTACCCCTCAGTTACATGTGTCATGGAGGTAAAGGACAAATATTTACAATAAGACAAACAGTAGACCAACTTTTTATATATTACTCTTTTTTGTATTCATCAAAAATACTTTTCTTATATTCTTTTTTGAATTGCTGGATGCTTTTACATTGTTTAATGTTTTCAGGCAAGCTGTTCCAGAGCTTCACTCCGCTAATTGATAAACTAAAACTTCTTTTTGTTGTTCGCACATACTTAGTTTTGAAATTTAATTTTCATCTTAGATTATATTTTCCATCTCTATCAGAAAACACTTGTATGTGCGCAGGAAGTAAGTTATTTCTTGCTTTATGAAGAATTTGAGCAGTTCTGAAATTGATCAGATCTACAAATTTGAGAACTCTTGAATCAAGGAATGAACAGTGGGTGTGATCTCTATAATGTTTGTTATTCGTTACTCGTATTGATTTCTTTTGCATAATAATCAATGGTTGAATGTTTATTTTGTAAGTGTGACCCCACACTTCAACACAATAGGTTAGATAAGGCAGAAATAATGAGCATCTCTGAAAGGATCTCTCAATACTTCAACATTGGCTTTATGGACAATTTCATGTTCCCAACTTCACTGTGCAACATTGCATAAAGCAAGATCCATAAAGGCTTGGATGAGGGAATTTGGTTTCCTGACCTTAACCTGACAATAGTAACAATAACTAACAATAATAATACCAAATTGAGCTGATCAGCATGGTAAAATGCTACAAACCATTGGTTACCATTTAATGTGACCATCCCAACGAAAGTAACAACTTGTTCATGTGGAGGGTGCACAAGTGTTAACAAAATGCCAAAACAGAAGGACATCACCAATGACTCTAATAAAAAAATCCACAGCTGCTGGCCATTGATCAAAGGGTTATGAGTCCATTCCCAAATTATATGAAGTCCCATCATTCTACTTTGAAAAGGAAGGTAGTTATCAGTCTTGCAAGCAGTGGACATCCCCCACAAATTCAGCCTGAAATCAGATTCAGAGCGACTAGTAAAACTCCAAGGGCAAAGATTCTGATTCTGTAGGCTGTGGTTAGCAAGGTTAATATTTGTTGTAGGACCTACGAGACGGACGGAACAAGTATGGACTGAAAAAAGGTGGACTGTTGCCTCTGGGTAGGGGGCCAGCATTTAGGCATTTGGTAAGTTGATCACAAATTATAGTAGGGCAGAACTGGCATGTTGTTGGAGGCTTGATAATTTGGGATTGTTTTTGACTAAGGGCATTGAATTGACTATAAACTTTATAATAGTATATATTTCTAAGTACTCTTAAGTCATTTTTGAAACCATCTGTTCCAGAGCTCAAGCCAGAACAAAACTGGGTCATGAAACAGGTCAGTAGTCCCAAATAGAGCAGCACATCTGCTACAGAATGGTTAAAAAAAAAGAAAGAAATGCAATTACCCGTTTAAGACCTTAAACTGACTGGAATGCAGTCGCAGGGTGTAAAGAGAGTTGTGCAGAAATAAATGTACCAAACCTCAATAAGGGTGAAGCAACGTTGTAAACGAGAGTTGGACAAACTTCCTTCTTAACGAAGCGAGAAGCTAATCAAGTCAGATTTCACATTACAGGAGTGGAGAATGAATTTAAAATATGGAGAACAAATAAAAACCTGACTGATATCTTTTGTTTTCTGTCTTTTTCTGCTTGAACGAACGGCAGCGAGATGACAATCTGCGTGGTTGGTCAGTCAATGTGTGTGACTCAACCTTTGTTTGCATTTTTAGGAGCTGTGTCAAATATTGTTGTTTAATTCGGCATCAACCATTGTTCCAGTTGTGGCGATCTAATACTGAACCGAACAGAGTGAAAACAAACCACAGACCACTTATTGGTCAAAGGCAATTATCACATGAGAGTAACAACAACACTGTCATGGGAGAGCCGAAGTTCATAACATACTACGAGACGGCATTGTTCTAGAAAAACAGAAGTTGTAACTATGATAGATCAGGTTTAAAATAGAAATTTGACGAATGGACGACAGCTTTGGGCTCGTTCACCCTTATGTATACAGAATGATGTAAACAGTAAAGCTCTGTGTTTTGCCCCTGAAGTTTCCCAAGCTGCCACGATTACAAACTATGTATCCCGCCCAAGTTGTTGCTGTCTTCATTTTAAAAGCATAGCATTAGTTGGGTTGAGCAACGGTACAAAACTTGAAAGAGGCCCTTTAGATTGTGGTTTGTGGGATATTTTTATTCCTTGTTCTTCCAAACAGCAAAAAAGTTTCTTTTAACGCCACTTTGGGTATTTCCCGACACGACCATCTCAACTAAAAACCTTTTAACCATGTCTTTTTTTGCCTTTGCCTGCCTTGTGGGCTACATAGTTCCTATAAGCAAACGTAAATGTTAGTTGGTCTTTAGCCCAGAAGCAAAGACTATGGGACAATTCAGACTTATTCAGGCAACCTTTTGCTGTACCGTACCTTTAAGTACTGTAGATTTGACTGATAACATTTCACAAGGTTTGAGAATACAGAAGAGGCAAAATTACTTATTTGCCCAAACTCTCTAGGTCAGGGATGTCCTAAGTGTGGCCTGGGGTCTAAATGCGGCTCCTTAAATAATTTGGTGGGGCCCCTGACCCTAGTTCAGGAATTGTCCGAATCTAGTCCTCCAGCAAATGGCGCTGATGCCGATTGCCACTTTTTGTTGCTGGGAATAGATCAAAATATTTTTTGTTAGACCAACAAAATAGAAGAAATCCGACCTGAAAAGGTTAGAATACTGTGCATCTTTCTTTAATTAGGGCAAACCCATTAGAAGACCCATTTATAGACTTAAAATAACTTGTTCTACTTCATTTATTAAAATATTGCATGCTGTTGAGGAGCTAAACAAAATAAATAATTTACATTGAAGTTATTTTGCTTTTATGATAGGAAAAAATATATACATTACGGCCCCTGAGCGCATTCAGCTTGTCGATGTTGGCCCTAGGTGCAAACGCTTTGGACGCCACTGCTCTAGATCTGCTGATAGACCCAAAGAAATCACCCAATGGTGATTTTTTTTTTTTTTTTTAAATCCCCTTGTTAGCAGAGTTCATGATGCTCTTTAACGATTTATTTCATTGGAGAATGAGTCCCGCAGCATCACAGGTCCTCCGCCATACTTCACAGAGGCGAGAGTGGCTTATTCGCATATTGTGTAAAGTGACCCTGAGCGTTTTGAAAGGCGCTTTTAAATAAAATGTGTTACTCACACTATATTAACTTTTTTTTAATCCTTGGATTCTTTTTGGTATGCCTCCAAAAAAATTGTAGATAGGTCGGAATCTCATGGAGACTCGGCGACCCCCCAAGATGCACCTCTTTGCTGCAGAACTCCACTGAACCTCGTATATTTACACAACGCCTCTCTGGCACTGAGAGTACATTTGCCACCATGTGTTAGTGCGTGTTTACCCTGCCGTTAGTGGGCTGTGAAACCTGAAAGAGCCTCCCCCGCTGTGTGGGTGTTATCGTCGGCTTTCTGACACATAAAGCTCAAGCTGTATATTTGCCTGGTAAATCCATTGTATGCACAGGAGATCACATAGACTGTCAAATAGGTTATAAGGACAAATGTCTGCCAATACTATTGGAGTATAATGAGCAGGATCCTAAGAGGGATGCTCTGGATCCAAGCTTTGATCTATGGAGGTCCTCTGATCACTTATGTCACCCAGAAATACTTAGCCTGTACCACTTGCTTAGGTTGCACTTTAATTTTACCCAATGGGAATGATGCTGCTTGTTGTATGTTATGGAGATTTTAAAGGCAACAGAAGAACGGCTTGTTTAACTTTGTCACAGTCAAGGCTATTTAGCGTTGACATTTAAAAACAAGCCAGATTGAAATTGAAATATTACAAATGATCCAAAAAGCTTTCTGTGTGTTTTTGCAAACTTGGTGCTGCTTTGCCAGTTTGTAGTATTCATGCACTTTAAACCTTTTTACAAACTTTAGTTTATTTCTTTAGTTATGTGATAGACCAAAACAAAGGAAAGACCAACACAAGACCAAGGAAAAAAATGGTTTTAATCTTTTTTTATAAATAGAAAATAGAAAACCCAGTCCAACATACCACATCTATGAAGGCCTCCAATGGTTTTAGTGGCTAAATTGTATTATATAAGACTAAAATGTAACTTTTTCACCAACATACGTGCAAATATCTGCAAAGCCGGTAGAGTCATCGCCCTAAAGGCTTGCTGGTTTAACTACAGCAAAACAGGGTTAAAAAAAGGACAGAATACAAATGGACGCCACCTTTTTCAGACTTTTATCTGTAAAAAAAAAACTAATACTTTATCCTTTTATCCCAGTAAAATACACAAGTCTGTGGCTGCAATGAAATGTGTGAAAAAACATGTCGAGTATAAAAAGCTTTGCAAGACACTATTAAAGAGCTGCTGAACAGTCGATAAAACCGAATTTCAGATACAAACTTGACTTTATTGCATGCTTGTTTTTTTTGTTTTTTGTAAATGCCATGAAAAACTTTCTCGTGCAACTTTTCTTTGCTGAGCATCTCCTCTTGAACTCCATGTCCTTAATTTCATGCCCTCAGTTATAAACACAGATGAGATCACCACAACATCATTAAGGTTATTTATTCAGCCCTGGCTGCTTTTCTAAAAGACACAGAGCAAAACTGTCTTCGCTAATAAACTAGCTGTAATGTTTAAAGTAGCTGGAGTGTCCCTTAAAAGATGCCATACATAAAATAGCGTTGCCATAAATCATCATCAGAGCGAAGATGGAAAAATGTTAGTTTTTCACGGCTTGGTGTTTCCACAAGCACAGGTACAGTTCGGATTAAAGGTTTTCATACTTTTCTTGTTGACTTGAACATTAAATACACTTTGTGCTTTTAGTTGTATATTTAAACAGTTATTTTTATAGGCCCATATTGTCATATAAGTAATGATGTCAATGAATTCATCCAAAAATGATTTATTCTCTGAAATGATACATAAATGATCAAATATTTATATATATCCCATCTAATATGTGGGTTTGACATCACTTAGCGAATTGCACAAACACTTCTTTATGGCCAACAATAAGCCGCTGGCATAATTAAGATCATTAAGATCGGTGCTTCAGGAGGGCCGTTACAAAGGCTTTGATCTGAGATGAGGTTAAACAAAATGATCTCGTCTTTGCTTATTGTTCTATCTACTTTGTAGAGTGCACCACAGGTAGAGCTACAGCCCCATACCATGATGTTGCTACCGCCATGCGTCAGAGAGGCTACAACATTTAAAATCGTTGTCTTTCACACATAGCAGGAGCTTTACCATGGTGCCACACATGTAAGAGAAGTCACTTTCATTTCCCTCCAAGTCCATGTTGGTGTTGACCTCCCTTCTCTGTGGACTGTGACCCTGGTGGTGGAGCAGTTTCCGTTTCATGGCTTGCTTAAGCCTTAATGTCCCCCAAACGCCCTAACAAGTTACCTTTCATCAGAGCAGTGCAGTCTGGGTCCAGTGACTGAAACCTAGAGAGAAATGATGGTGTTCTGAGAAAACAAAGATTGAACCCACACAAATAAAATGGTTGTAGAATGGATAAAACGGGCATACATTAGACTTCTGGTGTGAGCTTGTTGAAGAAATTACCTCAACCCAGGAAACCAACCGATTTAAAATGGAGTCTATAATGGAGTCGCCCTTTGAGGATGAATTGGTTGTATATTTGTTTCCGCCTGGGAAAATAATAGTTTAAATCTAACCTTTTAGGCCATAAGTGTGTATGATATTGTAAGTATTAAGCTCTCATAAAGTTTCTGAAATCTTCCAGGTACTCGGCTGAACTCCATCCCACCAATTCTTTGAGCGCGCTCAATTAAAGCAGTCTGATGCACACAGGTTAAACCGGGTCTTCTCTCCTGCTTGGTTAGGTTAGGTTAGACAAACCACATGAGGTTAAAGATTTTTATAAATTTCCATCCAAGAACAGCTGGAGATCTGCAGGCAAAGCCTGAAAAAGAATAGCCTAAATGGAAAGAGACACATTGCACCTGATATTTTAACAAGTATTTAATCTCCTGTTGAGTTTTCTTTAAATCAAGGGTGAAGTTGATGATGAAGTGAGATAACTGTGTTTAACTCCAGTACAAATCTTGTCAGAGAAGTTTTAGTTTTTCCTTCTGTGATCCACATAACTTTGGTATCGCCCTTTGTTTTCGTGGATTTCACTCTGTCCAGGAATTTTGCTTGGCTTTTAAAGAATATGCTTTTCCAGATGGCAAATTTCAGCTGAAGCAGAAATATATTGAATCTGAGGTTTTTGCATGCATGTCTCTCCATATTTGTCCTCTGGCCTCATCCCCTCCCAGTCGAAGATGTCTTTTTTGCTCAATTTCAAGAATAGCAAATTCCATGAGCTTTGGAGCTGTTTAGGGGTCAGAGACATAAAGGAATGCACGCGGCTGGAAAATAATTTCACATTGGAGGCTCTTGGGTAACTTCCTCTCGTTGCTAAATTGCATCCAGCGAAAGACAGTCAAGTGATTCAGAGTGTTACTGAAACTGTATTGTGTTCCCTCCAGAAAACAGCTTAATGAATAAAGGTTAACCAAGGAGAAAGCCCTCATCTCATTCTCTGCCTTATCTACTCAGCATGGGTCTGAAAAACATCTAAACCGGAACTAAATTGAAATGTGAAAGGCTAAAAGAGACTTTAAATTGAACATGAGATTGTGAAATTAACCATATATCACATTGCAAAATTAACCATATATCACATTGCAAAGGCATTTATACACCTTGTTATAGACCCTGAATGTCTTTGAAAGAGCATTGCCCAGAAACAAACCTACCAAGACGTGGCTATCAACCTAAACCAACTGGCCGAGCAAGGAGAGGATTAACAGAGGAGCGGCCAAGTGCTGCAAGGGGTGTCTGGGGGAGCTGCAGAGAGCCGCAGCTCAGGTGGAAGAATAGGTTGACAGGACAACTATAAGTTTTGCACTCTTTAAACCTGTCGATGTATATGCTGAGTTGACCATAGCGCTGCAAGGTAATTAAAATCAAACAGAAAGGAGCATAAATATTGTGAAATTGGCAAAAAAAAAAAAAAAAGGAGACGACAATTAAATGGCTGCAACAGAACATTTGTGCTTCTTTTGGAAGCACAAAATCTGGCCTTTCTAGAAGAAAGCCATCGCTGGAAGAAAGAAGGAAAGGTTATGTAGAAGGTACGGCAAACATGCAGAGAAGGGGCTCTGGTCAGATGAGACCAACATCATACCAAAATTATACTTGCTGAAAATCATGTCAAGGGAGCGGGGCAGCAAAGTCATGTGTCATGGTCAAAGTCTTTCCACTTTCTGTGACACCATGTGTGAAGAGCAGACCATTTTTCCCATTTTCATCCTGAAAATACCATCCCCGTGGTGAAACATGGTGGGGGCAGCGTCATGCTGGGGGGGTAGCTGTTCTTTAGCTGAGACGGGGAAGCAGGTCAGAATTCAGGCTCTCCAATCCAACAACGTGGTGGTGTGTCCGCAGCGTTCGGTGGTTTCATCAGCGGAAATAATTAAAATCTAACAACCAATGTTTACTTTTATCACTATTTTTGGTCTGTTTTTTGGTATAGTAACAAACGGGTGAGAGGGTTGCACACCCTGCTCTGATAAACATTTCTTTCTGCTCTTAGATTCTACAAAAGTAAAGGCCGAGACTTACTAGGTATATTTCCTCTTTCAATGCCAAGTTCGGGGACTGAGCAAGGCCTCATCGTAATCCCTTGTTTTATCATAAATGTAATCTGTTTTGAAAAACGCTTCCAGGTAAAGACCTGGTGCCATTTTCCAGAAGAATGTGGTCTTTTACCCTCTAAGGCATGGCCTGCCTCAGCATTCCAGGGTAATTGGCGCTTACATAAAGTGGTACGCTAAGAAGTGACACTGAGGGGATTCAAGCTCAAAATAGAATCTGTCCGATGTTTGGGGGTTTTTTTTGTAAAAAAATTTGAGGGGGGAAGGGGGGGTGCTACATCTTGGTGCAAAGAAAATGATTTGGTTACAACTTTTAACTGAAAACATACCGTGAGATAAAGGCATCCCCACCCATGCAGACCTTCAGGGTCAGGCTTACGAAACACACCCTCAAATTACCACTTGGCTCAATGGGCAGGAAGTAGGTAAACCCGCCTAATCTGACCGTCTCTGTGGCAACGGACACAATAGCAGGGGGTTAATGAGAGAGTCCGGAGCCTGTCTAGTTAAATCGTCAGCCTCCAGGAGGTATGAAGTGAATGTGTGTGGTTACAAGGGCAGCGGGCAGTGTGAGAAAACCAAGATCGGCGTGGAAGAAAAGGAGAAGAGGGACGGGAGGTTTGGAGGAAGGGAAGGAGGAAGAAGTAAAAGACTGGAAAGCACCTGAAGTGTTAGTCAGGAGAGGAAGAAGAGGAGGAGGTCCGGGCGCAGCTGCAACAACACCGTCTCGCTGTCTAAGGGGGAGCAGCTAGACGTACACCTCTCAGACACGCGTATGATTCACATGCACATCGTCCATACCGTCCAAAACCATGTCTCTGGCCTTTGAGCCGCTTCCTGTGTCACATGATGCATGCGCACCTTCATAAACATATTAATCAGCATCCGCTTCCCTCCTCCCGACACGATGAATTTGAAACATCCATACATGTGAGCCCATGTGTGTAAACACACACGCTAAGGGTCAGCTAGTGCAGCCAGCCACAGGCCCACGCCCCCACATCTGGCAGCCCACGGATCTGGCCTTGGCCTCCGTTCTCAGCCTGCGGTGGTCTGGGCCTCCCGAAAGCACCTCAGGATCTTGTCTACGGGGTTTTTCTTTTTCTTTTTTTTTTTTGTGAACCGAGCTGGACTCGGAGTAAAGGTGGCTGCTGAAGAAGCCATCGACAGGCTGAGAGGCAGAGGCCAAGCATGCTGTTTGCTTTGGTCACAGCGGTGCTGCACAAATAAACTGCAGTTTGCAGCCTGAGTGTGGCTGTAATTGGAGGTCAGAGTGGAAGCCTGATGACCGTTTTGGAAGTGTCCAACTTTTAAGTAATGACTGATAATGCTAAATGTTATATTTAAACATGAAAGAACCTGAAAGACAAATCCAAAATCGAATACAACTAATTCAGGAAAAGTTGAAGCAACGATTTAGTAATTGAATCTGTTGTAATAATACAACAGCTATTTAGGTAACCCAAAAAAGGATCAGAAACAAAGGAAAGATTTGAAAAAGAAAAAGAGCGAAATTTGGTCAGCTTGGCCTCCGTTAAACTATCATGACAAAACTCCTAGGATGACTCCTTCTCAAATCTGACTGCCATCATCTCTCTATGGGAACCAAATCTGGAACTCAGTAGCTGCAGTTCACACGCTCTCTTCTGTCACATTGCTGACAACAATCCTTTCCACGCACCTGTTATTCGGCCACAAAGGTCATCCTAGAACTGGCCCCTGAACCTGTCTGTGGTTTCCTCATTTTGACATCAGAACCAAATTGGTAACAGTACATAAAGCCATCCTTCTGGAAGAGCTCGGTTTCCAGATTATTCGAAGGCAAAACAAAAAACAGCATTGCTGGACCTTTTAAAGAAGATTAGACGCAACAACATGACAGCTTACATGAGTTACCCATCAGGCACCGATCGCCCCAACAGTGTAATTTAGAAAATATGACGCAATCTAATATTTATTCAAGCCTTTCTGATTATGTTTCAAGCAAAATATCCTTCTGGATGGAGCTGGTTAGTCATCGTGTTCTAAGATGTACCGTTCTGAAGAGGAAGAAGACATATTTGCAATCAGAGTTAATGCTGGAAAGATGTTGATGCAGTTTCGTGAGGACAGCACATTGCAGCAGTGGGAACCGAAGAAAGAAATGGCGTGATATTTTCAAATGATTGTGTTGGTTTGCGTTTGTTTGGCACTTCTGATGTCATCCTGTTCAGTTCCTGTAAAGCCACAGCTCAGCATTCTGGGAATTCGCTTACTCACTTTGCAACTCATCATCTGTCCTGTAAATATTTGTGCACGGCTTTCTGTTTGTAGGAAACTGGAGGAGGACCTAGCAACATCATAGCAATGAGAAAAATCTTATCCCGGTACTGTTTTAAACAAGCTTCTGATAAATCTGCAAGTTTAATTGTGTCTGCAAATTGTTCCATAAAGTGTTTGCTACATTTGCAAGAAAAGGTTGATGCACAACATGAAAGAACTTTTAGTTTGGCGGTAATCCCGCATAAAATGCACTCTAGTTAGACGCAGACTGACTGTAATCTGGCAATGAGCTAAAAAAAATATTACAGTTGTGTGTTTAAACATCCACATGTTTTGTCAACATGTTGTTGACAAAAATGGGAAGATTTAACTTTCAAAATCAATCTTTTTTCCTAGCTTCTAAACAATAACTATGAAATAAAGGCCAGTACCAATGAAAACTTATTTTACATACAATACAGAGATGCAAACAATTCTGTTGTAACCCCTGGTAAAAGTTTATAAAACACTTTATTATTATTTCACGATTAATCAGCAAAAATTCGAACTAAAAATTCTAGAAAAAAATTGACCTTTATAAATACAAATATTTATTCCTGTCATGGTTTTTTAAGTGTTTGGTCCACATGCAGACACAGATGGAAGCAGGAACAGTTTTAAGATGTTTATTTGGGCTCAACAAAGGGAAAGCAGACGATGTGTGCAGCAAACGAGGTCGGAACGTCAGAGCTGGAACGACTGCGGGAAGAAAGAGGATATTTTACTGAGGAACGAACCAGGGGGAAATCTTCCAGAAGTTGCGCCGCTTACCGTTTGGACGGGGAGACCTATCCGGGGGGGATGAGTGAAAAAGGAACTCTGCGATTGTAACTCTCTGATGGGAGGTGGTGGCTGAGTGACAGGAGGGCTGGCGGATGTAATACAGGCGGGGGGCCCGAACAGCACCACTGCGGTGGAAGGCAGGAGGAGCAGCTGGAAGAACCAGAGTGTGACTGTCGAACCAGGTGAATCCAGGAAGGGGTTTCTCACGCCCGGCTTGGTACCACCAAATGAGTAGGAGAGGAGATGCCAGAGCAAAATCTGAGCGGCGAGGATTCGGACGACTGGTCCTCAGAGTACGGAGCCAACACAGGGGAGTAAACCCAAACACGACAAACTGGTGAAGACAGGAGGCAGGATTAGTCCAAAAGCAGGGTTTCCAAAAACTCACAGGTACGAAGTTCGGGAGACAGATCAGTGGCCTAGGCATACCACGACGGGGTAACACTCTGGCGTCTTCCAGCTGTCTGTGCACTCCTTTTAAGCCAGAGATGAGGGTTTCCAAATGAGCCGCAGGTGGGGGCCACGCCCACTCATCAATTGTAGCCACCTGTGAAGAGTTAGAGAGCATGGAAAACAGAGAACCCTAACAATTCCTGGATAAACAATTGTTTTTCATAAAATCACAAGTGTGCCACAAATACTGGTGCAGAAACCAAAAGTTTCCAAAAGTACCTTTTTAAACATCAGTCTGAGTCATTCATTGATATAATCTGTTTATTTTAGTTAATTCGGTCACTGAAACCGAGTGACCTTTTGTTAATATTCTAATTCGTTGAATATGACTGTATAATGTACTTTTTAAGTACATTATTGTTAATTTTTTGTATTTTTTTTAATTACCTTCTGTTTCTTTTTGGTATAAAAATTATGCAACACACAAGGCCCTTTCTTGTTTTAGCCACTGCTTACAATGCTTGACAGGGACCCATATTCATGTGTCCAACACGCACAGTGAAGTAGGTGGTAATGAAAGTAAAAACCTCCAAAATGACTGATACAGTAGCAACTTGGGGGTCTCCATCTCACCATAACAACCATTAGACAAGAAATCCATGCCTGCAAATTGTATGAAAGCTCTGCTATTACAAACGAGATGCCTACTGTTAAGTACGGAGGAGGATCTGGAAAGCTGTTGGTTGATTTCATTGCATGATGAACTCTTTGATATACCAGAAAAATCATATGGTCCATGAAAATGAGTCAGGTGGAACAAAATATGGCCACATCAATAGAGAAGTGGTGCAGCAGACACAGAATCAACCATCTCAGACATTAACATAGTATTAAATTAAATTCCCAAATTAAAGGTTGGATTTTTGTTTGTTGGGGGAAATAATGGTACTGGTACAAAAGATACATTTAATTTCCGGGTGTGTCACGTATTTACCAAGGATACTAATAAAGGTGTCCGACTCTGAATAAACTTGTATTAAAAATTATGCTGCAATTCAGACCTTACATCAGGACTTAAAGGTAAAATCGTTGCTCCATGTCTTATTGCATTAATGATAATGCACAGAGTCAGAACCTTTATGCTGTTTTACTCATCATATTAGACCTGGATCTTGTTTTCTAATGAAGTGAAGGTAGAAAAGTAAGGTGTGGAGAAGTCTTTTGCAGTAAACGAATACTCTGAAAGCACCTTCAAAAGACATTTTTCACGCAACCTTTTAAGCTAGGATTGCTGCTTTACTTTGAATTGTCGAAATGGAGACATTAAAACCAGATACAGCAAAAACTTAGTGCTGCACCAGAGCATCATGGTCTGGACCAGCATTCATATTTCAGATTCTGCATGACAATCACAGAAACAGCAATGACTTTAAAGTTGCACTAAAAGCTGCACAGTAGAACGTCTTAGATGCCGTACAGATTTCAAATCCAAAACAAAATTGTTAATCAGAACTGCTGACTCAAAAGGCATTGTTGATGTAAGGTCTGCAAACACTTGTCACACCATAGCGGAGAACTCAAGGAGAATAAAAGAGAAAGAAGAGAGGAAAGCAGATAAAGATGAAAGAAGATTCAGGCGCTGAAAGGAAAACACTTTAGTGTGGTGTGTTTATGAAACGCTGCTTAAGATCATAATCGTGGAAGCAGAATCCCACAGGAAGGGCTCCATCGGTTGCCGGCAGGAGGAAAAGCTTCCTCTGCTGTTGTAGCTCTGACCTCTGTCTCCTTTCTGCACGCTCAGCAGATGTCTCCCGCCGATGACTCACACAGATCTGAAACCCAGCTGGCCTCAGATCAGCTTTTAAAAGGGAGCTTATACACAGACAAGATGTTGAACCACGTTCAGGTGATTCCTTATAGTCTAAAGTGTCACTAAACCCACAGCAGGAGAAGCAGCAGGGTAAAAAATGATGCAGTTTGCAAGGAAATAGAGGGTGTAGACGTGAATCTCAATCATGAAGGCAGCGGACAAGTGAGAGATGAAGACTTTGCACAACACCAAATTTAAAAGCACAGATCTGCCGTTCAGCTGGTGCAAATCAAGCCTTTATAAAGTAGCAAGAGGAAAGTAGTTGTTAACGGGACACCATACGAGGCGTAATTTCTGGCCAACAGTTTAACTAATGTGTTTTGTTAAGTTGTTTGCTTTGGAGGCGTGTTTTAGTACGGAGGTTTGCTTCACGAAGGACGTAGAACAGAGGCTCGCACAGATATGCTCAACCAAAACATGCAGAACAACGCGAGCAGGATGTGAGGGCATTATCTCACTGATTTAGGTAAAAAAATAAACTGAATGAAACGGAAAATACAAATAGTATTTCACTTTCTTCAGCAGTGGAGTCTTGCGCAGTGATTGTGCCCAGAGTACATAAGTTGCTGTTTCAATGGGAACATTTTAACTTAGTATTTTCAGGTCTTTCTGAAGCGCTCCACGAGTTCCTCATGATTCTTGGTTAACTCTTTTGATTATTTCTTTGGGTCCTCTGACAGAAAACTTACAAGGACCACCTGGCCTTGGCGGGTTTATGGTAAAATAGTTTTCTCCACTCAAACATTTGGATTATGATCCAAATTATGCTCACTGGAGCATTCAGAGTTTAGACGTGCACCTGCTCTAGTCTGCCCCAAGCAGTTCTGCCTGCTGTCTTCCTCCCTTCATGTTACTGGTTTGTGTTTGGATTTATTTAGTTTTGTTATCATCAAGTCCCATTTTGGATTTTTAGACCTTCAGACTGGTTTTGTAAGTGTATTTTGTATTAACAAACATATTTTGGTCCACTTTTGCCTCCTTTTTGCCCACATTTTTTACATTTAAGTATGATATGAGCAACCTTGGTCTCCAACAAGGGCATCTTTTTTTAAAAATATGGATTAAAAAGGTTTAGAAATGGATATTTAGGTTGCAACCCTGTGCTATACTTAACTGATGTTTGCGGACTTGATTGTGTTTAATGGGCCTCAGGACAAGAATCTCTTCATGCTACTGTGAAAACGTCCTCTAACATGTGTGTCACTGTGGTGCATTCAGCCCAAACACTGATTTGTGAATGTTCGCCTTCCTGTGGGAGGAACTATATCTGTAGTTTCAATTAGATGTAATTCCTTCCCAGAAGACATGTTCGCATCGTTGTCATTATACACATTCATCCAATTTATTTTCTGCCCGCTCCTATTTTGGGGTTTGCCAGTAGAATCTGTCCATGGATTGGACAAACGCAAGAAAGCCAAATACTTTGGAGAGGGAGCAACTCTATTTGGAGTAGCTTTCCCAGGATAAAAATATTCCCTACTTCACAGACAGCAATTGTCTCCACGGTGGGTGGGAGGGTTGTTAATGATGGTGCGGTTTACAAGCTCGCACTGTGGAAAAGTTTCGCAGAGATTTGGAGAGCAACCTAGACCCTGTTAACGGGCTGCTTCTTTAGATTATTTACAGGGAGCAATAACTCATAGGGGGGTCTACCGGTGTGCATGATGGCATCAGCCTCCCTCCAAAATCTCCATTTGTCTCTCCTGTATTAAGTAGCTGTTTTTTGTCCCGCTCCCATGAAATTGCTACAATAATAACACAAGGACTGGAAATGTAGTTCCTCTCGTAAAAGTCTTAATTGCTCCTCCTGGTACTTCCGTGCTACTCCACCCCCACCAACCAGTCAATCACACACTCGTGTTAAACCGAGGCACGGCCGAGCCGAACGGAAACCCGCTCGAGATAGGGTTGGGCACGGCCGTTGGCGCAGACGCTGGAATCCATTAATTTCCGCGCAACAGTTTCCACTTTTATGCATCTTATTCTCAGCGTTTGGCCGTCCCTGCTTGCTTTTTAAAAAACACAAATAATTGCCCATTTGCGACAGTTTACGAGACCGGAAGTACCAATAATTAGCTTTACAGATATCAGTGTCCAAATAGCTGTGCTTGCTTTCTGTTCAAATATTCAGAATGACATAAAAGGAAATTTAGGCTGGCAATCGCAAAGGAAAGTCATTGTCTTAAAAAAAGACTTGCAACCTTCTTTAACTAGACAAATAACATTCAACTCCACTACTAAGTAAAATGGTGGAATAGACGATTGTCATCATGGATGTGCAGATGTGCAAATCTGCTGTGCAATGCCATCATGATTGCAACCAAAACATCAGAGGAATGTTTCTGTTAAATCTATGCTATGAATAATTTAGCCAGTTCTTTAAGCAAAAGGGGGTACCAGGTGCACCTAGACAAGGCCTACATAACAGAATGGGTGAAAAGTTTCTATCTAGATGGATGGACATGCATAAAATAATTTTCAGGTAAGAAACAACCAAACCAGACTAAACAAATCAATGCCAGATGGAGGAAAAGGTCATTTTTACTGGAAACAAGCCTAAGCCCAGCCTTCCTTTCATTATACTGCCACTTACTGCAATGTTTAGCTTGTTATCTGAATCCCTTTTTTGCGCTATAAATTGCAATTTCTGTGACAATTTCATGCAACTCTGGCTAAACGTACCACTTCTAGGGAGATTCTCATCCGTCCACTTGTGGATTATCATCAGTCATAATCTGCAGATTGTCTGGAGGCAGCCTTCTAAGTCTGCTGCAGACACACTGTGCTGCGCTACAGTGGCCCTGTGGTGGGCCACTCATCGTGGGTGTTCTGGGACTGCGAAAGCTCATCCTGTACGGTCATTAATCCACAACACGATGACAGAAATTTGACGGAAAAGTAGAGTTTGCGTGTTCACATTGGTTTGATTGTATACATCGTTGCCCACATTTCATATAAAAAAGAAAAATCTTATTAAACACACATCTGTGCATGAATGCTGACTGAGAGGACACAATTAGAGGTTTCTGTCATTGCGAAAATGGAAATATGTCTCATTGGTAGCAATAACAGCAGCTTGAACTCCCTGTTTTTTTACGTACAGTCAAAGAGAAACTGTACATTTTTCCTAGAAACATGAGAGTGACACCCAACAGACGAGCTGAAGCCATGGACCACACAGTTTGCGCCCTGAGAAGCTGGTCTACAAGATCTATTAACATAACAAACCACTGGGTGTAATTTCCCCTCAGATGAGCCAGATTCTCACTGAGTGAGAGGGAATGTCCTGCTAGCGTCAGAAATAGTCTGAGAAGCCTGCTGCACAGATGAAGGCTGCGTAGCATTAGAGCGATGGAAAGAAGGAAGCAGGTAGCTTTTAGTCGGTGAGAACACCAAGACGAGGCTTTTTGAGTTAGCCATTTGTTTTTCTGTTTTTACTTCATTTAGGAATTAAAGACAAACATTGTACCAATTTATATATTGGTGCTGATTTTTTTTTAAAAGTTTGTTTATCCTATACAATTTTGCCCCAGTGTGAGCAGTGTGAACCATCTATTGCTATGGCAGAATTGGGCATTTAAAGATGTATATAAGTGTTTGAGGGCAATTAATAAAGATTGGCATTTGAATCCCGTCATTAAACTATGTTAAATGGTTTTAACTAATTAATTAATTACTTCATTAATTAATTGGTATTTTCAGACTAGATAAACTAGTCTGATAATCTGTCCAAACTCAGTCCAAAGCATTGATTCTTACCCAACTTGGAGTCATGGTCAGAAGTATGGGTTCTTGAGATCCTTTACAGGAACTAAACACTAATTATATAGGTGAAGCATTTTTATGTTGTCATTTATAAAGCTATAAAAAGGTCACTTAGAAATATACAAAACAAATACACTTGGTTGTTGATGCTGTTTGAATTATTATCATATTATTGTTATTATGGTTGACTGATTTTGTAGAAATGTTTGGGTCATGTGTCCATGCTGGTACTATTTTGGGGGTCAGTGGCTGAAAAGTTTGGGAATCTCTGGTCTGAAGCATTCAATCTGTTCCAAGTGTTTTATTACACATCAAAGAATCAGGTCATTTCTGTATGTTTGTCAGGATACACATTTATTTAAAAATTATTTTAAAGTTCAAAATACAAATGTTGCATGTTGTTTGACAGATTTTAATGGACCAATCAGAAGCAAAATAATTTCATTAAAAAAAATCATTTAATTTAATTCAGTCTTTATGATGAGAGCAATTCACTATTGCACTAACACATTCTGCGTTTGACAACTATAAACAGTATTTAAATTTTACCGTTAGTAATTATTTAAAAGGTCCTGAGCACTCAGATTAGAAAAATAGGATCATTTTAATTAAACTTCTCAAAAAGGTCTTGTTTCAGGAGGAACCTCCCCCAACTTATTACAGCTTTCTTATAAACAGAGGGTACAATAGCAACAAGCAAGGTTGTGTATTGTTTTATGTTGCATTTTGGGGATTAAAGGATATTTTCTCTAAATCTGTAGTGCTGGCAAATATATTTTGAGGTGACTTTGAGTAAAGCAGTAAAAAATAAGGCTAAATCTGAGGAAAGCGTGCACTAGGTTCCTGAATTTATAATATATCAGCCATGATTGTGGCCTTGGTAAGGGAGAATACGCTTTCATATTAGCAAAAGGTGCTGCATTCTCCCCCTGCATCTTTGCATGAGTACTGTGTTATTATGCAACCCTTTGCATTTTTAAATGGATTGCAGCCTTTAACACATTTTTGTTTCCCTCCTGATTCAAAACCAAGTCAAAATGTCTGCTGGGGAGTAGCTTATTTCATCACTGCTGAGGACGCAAGTCTTCTATTGATCCCTAAACTAGAGCACTCCAGGAATTTTATGAGTAAGCCTAATCCTTTACTTTTTATTGGCTGTGATGCCCTCAGATGGGAAATATTACTGAGTACTAAGAGAGTTTCCTATCTTTTTTCACTTTTTGGCACTTTCTACCAGATTAAAAGCTAGGAGTTGCATGAAAACTTTAGCATCGTTACCACCCAGAGTATTCATCAAGCAGCCAGACTTTGACTGAGCCCCATCTCCCCAGTTAGCCCCATCATTCCTGCATGCAGTACAGCCTTACCATCACCATCGTTCCGGTCAAAACATGAAAAACACAGTGGCAAAAAGAAAACCCAACAACGAGATGCACATAAGGAGAAAATTGACAGGCAAAAGCGGCAGGATTTGGCTAGAGTGGATCTGACAAAGATCAAAAGCAAACCAGGGGGATCAGAACAGGGTGGAGAGATTACAATAATTTCCAAAGGATGACAGAAATGAATAAATGTGGACCAGCTGACAGGGAAGCTGGGACTATGCAAGGCTTAACAGGAGATCTTTATATAAGAAAATATATATATAAAATATATATATATATATATATATATATATATATATATATATATATATATATATATATATATATATATATATATATATATATACACACACATATATATATATATATATATATATATATATATATATATATATATATGAAGATAAATACTGTGCATAACAGAAATGCAAGGTAGATTCAAAGTTAAAAAGCCAATCTCAAAACTAAGCTACAGATCATGACGGTGCCATTTGCCCAGAGGGCGGCTTCCAAAACAAAAAGCAGCCCAAAACTGGACAGGTGGAGCAGGACAGGAGTTGAACAGAGGGGCTTGAAGACTGTCGAGCAGCAGAGTTGAGGCGAGCAGCCCGGAGGCCGACACACCGAGGCCCAGAGTTCAGCTGGATGACCCCGAGAGGGCCAAAGCCAACAGGGTCTCTGGATGTCGACCCCGAGACTAAAGCTGAACCGATCAAACTACAACCCAGGATCTCTGATCTGCAATGCATTCCTCTTCCTCTGGGTTTTATGCTTCAGGGGAAAGGTCACTCAGAGTGGATGGAAATGCTTCAAAACCAATGCTACCATCTGCCACAATACTTTCTAAGGCCATCTGATTACCTGGAAATTCACATTTGGTTTTAAATCCTTGCTGTCTATCCTTATTCTGCTAGTGTGCACTGCCAACTGTGACGCATGAATGTGCACAACGTGGAAATAGTAAAGGGTTTTCATAACCCTGCTTTTTTAGATCTCTTTGAACTTTAGTAAAATCCTGCAGTCATATAAAGTACACTTTAATATCCAGCTGTGTTTTTTTATTAGAGCTGCACAGTTAGTTGCTGAGAAAAAAATGTTGGCTCATAGCTTCAACATAACCTGAGCAAAAAGGGTTGGTTGTCAAATGACTAGAGTGTGCATTTTCAGGCTTCACTTGCCTTTGGATGGTGCAATTTCATCATGTTAGATGCTTCTTATGATAGTTAACCTGGATAATACAAATTACTGTTTATTTTAGGCTCTTATCAGACATGTTTGATAAGTTGAAGCTACTTTAAGTCTTATATTCCTGGAATTTAGCCCTGAACGTTCCCATTAAATCCCACTATTCATACTCGGGTCGGATGTTAGCCGTGATAAAAAACAGAGCTGGTGTGTCTTCCATGCGTCTGTGAAGTGACCTCACCAGGGTTGAGGGTACGTTCCTTAAAAAAGACACGATTGTTTTGCTATTCTTCTGTTATCGTTCATCATATATACGTAGTTAAATGAGGGGGTGGGGGGGAGATTTATTTCACAGAGAGTCTGGGAAAGATTTGAGTTTTCATTAGAGATGTGGGATGTATGTTTTCAGCACATTTTTTGCAATGCATCATCGGCTATCAGCGCCCTTCCAGCAGAAAGGGGCCCAGAGGGCATTGTTCTGTAAGTTCCTAGAAAGGAAAATGTTTAACACATGGAAAGAACATGGGTGAGTCCAGTCTTCGGATTTTATAAGAATACTTGAAAAGTGTGGCAGCATTGGGAAGAAATTATATAAAGAACTAGATAAAGACGTCTTACATAATGCAGAATACTGGCAAAATCACAAATTTGGTTCTCAAACATGGTTATATTTTGATGCCACTAGGCAGAGATATATTTCCTATCCATAAAAACTCCACAATTACACTGAAACACAGCTGGATAACATTATTAATTTCTACCCTAGGATTTCACCAAAGTGTTTCAATAGAAAAACAGCACGGTTTCCAAACTGTGCACATTGCAATCACTACAAGTCAATCTCATGAGTTGCATAAGATGTCAGTACATTGGCAGGGTTGCAATTTTAGAACACACATGAATCCAATGTAGTATAAAGCATAGATAGAGCACCTAAAAATCAAACCTCTCCTCCGGGCAGCAGAGGGAGGGGATTCTTTTCTTACTATTAATCCTCAGGTGGTGGTAATAGTACCCGCACACCATAATCACCATAATTCACCATAATTCATCATAATCAATAGCTTGATTGCTGTGCTTCAGTCATGACGTCTCATTCCCTAGAAATTGGGTGCAGATTTGCACATCCATGATGACAATCATCCATTCCACCATTTTATTTAGTAATGTAGTTGAATGTTGTCTAGTTAAAGAAGGTTGCAAGTCTTTTTTTAAGTCAATGACTTTCCTAAAAGGCTCTTGACTCACTAGCTACGTTTACATGGTCAAAAGTAATCGGAACAAAGGGCTGATCGGAATAAAAATGCGTCATGTGAACAAGCCAATCGGAATATGGTGATCGGATTAAGTTCAATCGGAATAAAATTGTAATCCAAATGAGAGGGGCGGTTCATACCGATTGATAATCAGATCAACATGCATGTAAACGTTGATCAGGATCAAGTTCTTCTGAATGTGGCAAACTGATGCATATACGCCCGACGTAAACGTGACGTATTTCTGCTTTAGTGAGTGGCTGAAATACGTCGGAAAGCAAACTGTCGACCTCTCTGTTTGAAAACATAAAAGAGCTCAAAATTGTTGATTACTCAGTAACGTTTCAACCGTAATGGGAACTTTGTGCTAGTCCAGCCTGGGCGTTCGGGAGACAAACAAAGTCATGTAATTCTGCTTTGTTTACTATTTTTGTAGTTTAGCAAAGACAGAAGTTCTTCTTCTGTAGTTTTTTTTAGGGGAATTTGATAACTGCACATGTCAGAGTGATTCTACTCTGAGTAAAGCCAGGTGCATATACACGCCCATTCTGATCAGATTATTTGATCGTGTGCCCAAATAAACGGTAAATTCCGATTAATTTGAATACATTTTAATGTGATTGTGAAATTTTGTGTATGTAAACATAGCTAATGTGTTGGGAGAACAAAAGTAGAAGAGGATGCATCACAAAGCCTTGGCTTATCAGGATCCAGTCATGTTGAATGTTTTAGTTTGGGTCGTCTTTTTTGCTACATTTGCTCTTCATTAAAGCAGTCAAGATTCAAATTTTCCTCCATCCACCTGGAACATGGATTCAGCCTCAGTATTCGACGTCATTTTAGAGCCTTTTTTTCCCTCTACGCATCTGCCCTGATTCAAAATCTGAAGTGATGATCCAAAGCAAGAGAGTTTGAGAACTTGGGTTTTAAATGACTCTATGCTTTAAAAGAGTAAAATTAATCTTAATATGTTCAAAACTAAACTACATGAATCAGCATGAAACAGATTCAGTTTCAGATTTATTAGATATTCAGCATATATGCAACAAACATAAAAATGCTTTTGTTTCTTTGGCTTTAGGATCACATTGAATATAGAGAAGGATAAAAGTTGGAAGTTGAAGGAGGAGCTCGCCCAGGACACCATTCCTGCAACGCCGTGTTTGGTTCAGGATTCCAGGTCCACTGGATCTCTATCTTGTTGTTTTATCAGAGGAGTGTTGTGAGTGATTGAATGATTGGTTTTAGTCCCTGGAGAAGGTTCTGATGGTTCTGGGGTGTGTGGAAGCCCGTGAGGCGACGGTATGTAAAGGAAGTCAGGAGTAGTAGTAGTTGTGGAGCTGGGCCTTGTTGTAGGAGCTCCTGGATGCAGTACAAACTCCTTGCTGAAGAAGGCTTATTTAGAAAGTAGAGGTCTTTCTAGAGATAAACTCAACATCAATTTTGAACAGCTTCATCGGCGAAGATTGATGTTTCCCACAGCAGTAGACTGCAACAAATTGTGAAAGTTGTCATAGCCCCATTTTTTTTTTAACGCACACTCACTTTGAGGCCAGTTCAGCTGTCTGCTGCAGTGTTAGTCATGTTCAATGTGCATATGGAAATAAAATGAAACTGAAAAAAAAAAAGCCCAACTGCTTGCAATTTTCCACATCCCCGTGGTGTTTTAGCACCAGCTATGAGCTGGGTGTTTTCAAAGGCATTCACCGAGCGTGAGATCATGCCGAACTCGCTGCGCTTTACAGCAGCGGGACAAAACTTCCAACACGTATGGGCCACAAGATTAATGCTGCGTCCACAGAGCGTGGGCGCCTCGTGGGACACGCTGAAGCACAGCTCAATACTCCTCACCCACTTGATGTCAGAGTCACATGCAAACTCAGGCATCCGGGTTCGATTCAGTGAGCATCTTTGGTAACCCATAAAAAAAAACAATATAATGTAGACTTTTTCAATTAGAAATAGGCTGAATGCAAAATAAACTCAGGCTTTGATGAACTATCTCTTTAAAAGTGGCAACAAGCGTTACAAACTCATCACGCATGATAGGAGGCTGCTCCAAACCGCTTTGCTCTTCGTAGCTTCTTGCTGTTAACGACGGTTATCTCCCTTAACAAGCAGCCCCTGCCCTGCAAAGAGAAACGGCGTCGCCCAGCCAGGATGCCGTCTGCGTAGCCCCGGCCGACCCGGAAGGGTCAGAGTTCAAACGTGGATGTCAGGCACGAGCTCGAGCCCGGACGGCGCGCAGCTTGCAGGCCTGGGTTAAGTCAACATTGGGGTTTTTGACTGAAGTTAAGCTCCGCCCCGTAGCGTGTGTTGGCCGGGATGGATTTCAGTTTTGCTCCGGACCAATTTGTTCCAGCTGCCCAAATGAGGTGTTGCCGCTGTCGGTGCCAGTTAGGGTAGAAGAGGAACAGAGATGTGACCCTACGGTGCTCCCAAGAAGTAGTCGCCTCCATGCTGATTTCTCCTGATTGTACTTTTCTCTTAAATTCATCAGATTATCAAACAAATTGTGATATAAAGCAAAAATTATCTGAGTAAATGTAAAATTATGATGTAATTCACTTGGGGGTATCTCACTGGGGGTATCTCACTTCTCTGCATTGTAAAATTGTTTTAATTTGGCCACATTTACAGGTTTCAGAGCAAGAAATGCCTCTGAAACCTTTATTCTGGATTGTGATTAAAATCGGGACTCGCTGTTATGTTTTTGAACATTGTCCTGCTGCATGACCAAAGTGCCCTTGAGCTCATGGTCACAAACCGATGGCCGGGTATTTTCCTTCAGGGTTTTCTGTTGGAGACCAGAATTCATGGTTAGTCCAGAAGCAAAGACCCAGCGCCATGTTTGACCGTCAGTATAGTGTTAGTTTTAGTCCAGATTTAAAGACGTGTACTTTTTACTCCCATCAGTCCAAAGAATATTTTCCACAGATTCTTGGGGATCTTTACGATGCTTCGGGGTCTTTTGCTGTGGTTTTGTCCTTCAAACTCTCTCATGGGCTCCTTCATATAATTGAATTATGAACTCCAACCTCTGCATTAGTTTTCTTGATGTTCTGGGTTCGTTCGTGACCTCTTGGATGAGTCGGTGATGCGCTTGGAGTAGTTTTGGTAGGCTGGCCATTCCTGGAAAAGTTTGCCACTGTTCTGTTTTCTTTATTTGTGGACAAAGGCTCTTACTGTGGTTTGCTGGAGGCTGCAAGCCTTAGAAATTGCTTCTTCCCCTCATCTTTTCTTGAGCTTCTTTAGGTTGGAGCATATTTTGTGATCTTTTTTGATCTTTTAGCTTACATCATCTTCTAAGATAACTTTTTTTTTAATAATTACAATGAGCGGGGTATTTGCAGTGGTGTGAAAACCGGATTTGATGATTTGTCACACAGGGCCATGTAAGTTTGGATTTTTTTTCTCTCTTAATAATAAAAACCTTCATTTAAAAACTATGGGTTGTGTTTACTTGTATTGTCTAATATTTAAATTTGATGTTCTGAAACACTTAAGTGTGACAAACATGCAAAAGAATCATAAAAATTAAAAAGAAGGCAAACATTTTTAACGCCCCTGTACATTTTCACATAGGGCCAGGTTGGTTTGGATCGTTTATTTCCCTTTAATAAATGAAATCCTCCTCTGAAAACTGACTTTTCAATTAACTCACATTCATCGTTGGCTGATATTTTAATTAAACTGATGATACAGCGCAACATAAAAGTAAAACCTGTTTAAACCTCATGGGGAATATGCTATTTTAGCAACACTGTACACCCAAAAAGCGTCTTGGAGTAGAAGCAGGAGATGCAGAACACCGACCTCATCAAATGTGGCCATTTTATTCCCATCATTAATTGCATCCTTTGAGCATTCAGAATCACTCAGCCATCGGAGTCTGACGGGATAAACATTTCTGTCTCTCTGCCTCGCACACCTGCTGCTTTTGGCTTTGTCCTGTGGGAGGCTGCCCGTTAGACCGGATTGGATTACACACCCTCCACACACACATGTGCTCGCTCTCGAAAAATTTCACTCATTACTCACTGTAGTATCGTTTTCAGTTCTCACGTTGGTCCTGGACACCCTGACAAAGACTGGTGGTGGTTGGGTGGGGGATGTTCTGCACGAGTCCCAAAACGTTGCCTGTGAGAGGAGAATGAAACTGATGTAATGGCATCAAAAGAACCAGTTTGGAACCAGAAAGGTTCCGACTCGCCTACCGGACCCTAAAGATTCCCTGGTTAGAGATGGATTTGGCTGCAGGGTGGTGCCGTAGTCTGACTGGTTCTGTTCAGAGAGCCATGAATCCCAGTGGACCATCAAGAAGACATAAAGTTCATACTTCTGGCATCACTTAATGGTTTTTGGCATGTTATTCCAACAGTAGTCCCTATTTCATACCATAAACCTGCCATTACAGAGAATAGAGGGTCAGTCAGAGAGTAAATGAATTAATGTCTGGGGGATTTTGAGCCTTGCCACAGTTTTTCCAAGTACCTAAAACAAGCTCAATGTATTTTATGGGGTAGAGCAACACACAATAGTGGATTACATTAAAGTGGAAGGAAATTGCTGCATCTTAACGTTAAAAAAAAAAAAAAAAAAAAAAAAAAAAAAAAATCTGAAAAGTGTGGCATGCATCTGTATCCAGCTCCCCTTACTTAGGTAAGTTTAAATTAAATAAAGCCAAATGATTGCCATTGTAGAAAGACTGTCACAACTTAGTGAAGGAGGTTGAGATCCTTCAGCCGGGGCTTCCCTGGCAAACTGGCAGGGAGATGGGGGGACGGAGGGGGGGGGACGGAGGGGACGGCGTCTGACTGGGATCGAACTTAGAAACACACACCGGCTCACTTGGATCAATGAAGCCGGAGCTTTAACCTGGCCCTCTGGAGGAAACTGTGTAAGAGCATGTTTTAAAATCCTCACTGGAACATTGTTAGTTTCTGGGACACTTTTAAAACACAAGGAAGAAATGTTAAACTGCGGCTTAATGTGACAGTTTTATTTACACCTTAAAGTAGTAGAGCTTATGGTAGAAAGTTTGTCAAGACAGTTTCAAATGGTTTCAATTTGCTTCATATCTAATTTGAGCAAATATGCAATAATATTTCCTGGCTTAAAAGGACTGAACAAGAGCTCGCAGGTCAGTTTATAGCGAATTAAAACAGGTGAATTGTGTGATTTAAAAAAATATAAAGTTTTTAAGGTAAGTTGAAAATGTATTTTACGTTTAAAGCATAATGCTTGCAGAAGAAACGGAGTCAAAGGTGAGGAGTTCCACTGAAGCTATGTCCGTACGTTTATGGTTGTTCTGCTAGTAGGTGTCCTAGTCTCAAGTCCTTCACAGCCTCTAAGAGGATTTCTTCCAAGATTACCTACTATTCAGCTTCATCCCTCCTCTTCATCCCCCCACAGCATGATGCCGTCGCCACCATGTTTCACAGTGGGGTCGGTATGCTGCTAGTTTTCTGCAACACAGCATTTTGTGTGCCGGCAGAAATGTTCTCTGACCAGATCACCTACTTCCATACGTTGACTACAACGCAATTATGCAACTTCTGAAGGCACTGGATTTTATTTAGGGGTACCAGGGTAAAGGAAGACACATACATAACACTCTTATCAGTTTATTTGTGAAGGTTGAGGAAAACTGTAGCCTCCTGGTCAGATTTTACAACCATTTAGGACTTTTTGTTGGCATGTTACGTAAAATCCCAAGAAAATGAATTGAGGTTTGAACTTGAGGGGTATAAATAATTTTTTTTTAGACAGACTTTTCTGATGTAAAGGTCAAATCAGGTGCAGAAGTTTGCCAGAAAACTTTTTTTTTTTTGCCAAATGACTTGAGATGCAGTTTGCATTTTATTCAGGATTGTGGGCGCAGCTAATGAAGACGGTGGCAGGTCGACCTACGCACGCGAGTGACTCATCCACATGCTGATTAAGGGATCTTCCTAACGAGGAACCATCAGTAAAAGGCAGGATCACTCCCACTGCACAGACCACAGCGTCAAGTTTATCCAGCTGCTGGTTTGGGGTCTCGAAGACCCCTGCTCCTGTGCTGTCTATCTGATGGACGTGAACAAAGAACGGAGGAGGAAGATGGTAATTTAATCCCCGCTCTGCTGTTTTGCTAATGTAAAACTCTATAGCCATATGTTAAAAACTAGTGCTTAATCTAATCTTATTTCCAGACATGAGAAATAATGTGTAAAACATTTAGAAAAAAAAGTATTAGGTTTGCATGTTTCTGTGCAGCTCTGCCAGCAAGGAAATAACACACAGTTCAGTGCGCTCTGGGACGGAGCGAGCGTTGAACCTCGGCTCACCCACATCGACGGGGATCCGACGCCCAACAGGAACGGACATATGGCTCAGCGGTTTGGAGCCGAAGCGAGCCGGAAGCAATCGAGACTGAAATAAATAAAGAAAAAGCGATGAAGACAGCAGCGATAGAGGTCACGGGGAAGCAGGTTCAGTTCCTCGGCCTTCCCCTGACAAGGTTAAACACGCCGCGAGTGAAAAATCCTCCTAAATGAGGCAAATGAAACAAGAAAAACAAAACGGTTACCAAGAAGATAATGCAAGTTGAGCCTAAGTGCGTGATTTTGGGGTTTGCGTGTCCGACGGGAGATCCGAGTCAGAGCCCAGCTGCAGCAGGCAGGATGTACAGACGGCTACTTTCCAAACAATCCCCCAAACTCCTTCATCTGACATGACAGCCAGCGTTTAGCTGGCCAGTGGCTCTGCTGTAAGTCTATCATACTGGGCAGGGGGGGTTAAATAGTTTAACTGGAACCGCGTAACGTTGTTAAATGATTTTCTTTTTGTGGTTAATACTGTGGAGGGTCTCTGAATGCAGACATTTAAGGGGAAAACCATCCAGATTTGTGACGTTGCTCGAAAGGAAAAGGTTTCAGTATGAAAGTTTCACTGCTTTCAATCCTGGTTTCTGCTGGTCTCTATCCGTGGTTCCTGGTTCTCGGCTTCTTCAAAGTCAGTAGATGGACCTCTTCTTAGATCTGTTACACCACAATCTGTGCAATGCTTAATTTTCTTTCCACTTCACAATCAAGTACCACCTTATGAAGAAAATGCAAACATTCAGGAGTAAAAAACAAAGCAAGTGGACTTGTTTTCCGTAGTTGAAGACGTTTCGCTTCCTCTCCAGGAAGCTTTCTCAATTCAAAAAGAATTGAGAAATTCTTTTCAAGCTTTTTTAATTGAGAAAGCTTCCTGGAGAGGAAGCGGAACGTCTTCAACTACGGAAAACAAGTCCAGTTGCTTTGTTTTTTTACTTTTTTTTTGGAATGACCATGACCTGGATGACTGAAAATCTTCACCAGCAAACATTCAGGAGCTGTGAATGCTTTTGCAAGGCGGTGTACTTCGATAAATATGCAGGGTATCTGCTTTCTAAGTATTAACAGAAAGAAATCCAAAACGTTCTTGTTCCCCAAGCTAACTTTGGGATCAAACTGGAATACGTGTGGATGTCATTTCATACCCCTGAATCTCATTAGTGAGCATATTATAATCCAACGGAGACATGTGTGGACTGGATTTTTGGAAGAAGGTGTAGCAAAGTTTTCTTTCTAGATGATAAGAAGCCAGATACAAGACATATATCTACAGGGAAGCTTCCCTTAAGGGACAGGGTCATTTAGAGTTTAGTTAGTTAGTAGCTTTATCTGAGTTTATTAGGCATTGCCATCCAAAATGAGCACATTAACGAGCAAAAAGGTCAAAAACTCTTAACGATCAGTAGATCGTTAGAGAATAGGTTGTTTTCATCTTTTAACACTGTATTTTTTCCAGTAGAGTCCCGTTCTCCGCCCGCTTTGGTTCTGCGACGGCTGCCTGACCATTACAGGAAAATAATGAAATTGTGCTGCCCATGTTTGTTTGAGACTAGAACAGAATGTTTTGCATTTATTGGGAGCAAGGACCAACTTTAGCAGCCTTCCTTCAGCCAGCTGACCGGCAGTGTGCAGTGGCGGGTCAGGGAGAGGCAGCACTGCTACGCCGGACACTTGGACACTTCACTACAAAAACAGAACTAAAAGTAAGTGAAATTTTCTTGAAATCATTGTAATTTTCCTTGATTAGAGCAGGTAAATAAGACTATTTGCCAATGGAATAAAACTTTTGCACTTAAAATAGGAACAATTCATCTCCATCGTCTTATTTCAAGTGCAGGATGTCTAATTATGTTATTTTAGAGATGAATTGTTCCTATTTTAAGTGCAAAAATCTCATTCTATTGGCAAATAATCTTATCTACCTGCTCAAATCAAGTAAAAATACACTAATTTCAAGAAATTTTTACTTATTTTTAGTTCCCTTTTTGCAGTGTTTCTTTTGCCTCTCATTAAAAGGACTTTAATGCATGGTAACAGTATGACAGAAAACGTTAGCGCTTTTATTTTAGCTTGATATTAACTTGTGTCCGTAGACTTTCTTTGGTTCTGAGAGGCCTGCAGATGGACAGAGAGGTACCCTCACAGTAAGTCTTAACTCTCTCTGGCCAGAAAAACAGCCATTTTATTTACACACTGAACACCAGCATCTTCCCAGCCCAGTGCAGGAATAATGCCCGCAGTCTGACATCACTCATGTAACACATTGAGACTGACAGCTCATCCCGCAGGGTTAGTCTGGTTCCTCCACACACACACACAGAGCGTCTGGTGCCAGCCATAGCCACAATATATAAACTGCATGTGTGTGTGTAAATATTTCTGCAGCCCTGTTTGTATGTGCAGTACATTTTTGGAGCATATTTATGTTTTTCATCAAGGAGAAAGTCAGGGAGGGCCACCTGTTAGTTAGAAAGGTTGTTGGTTCTGTGAGTCACACCACCTTTAGGCTGAAGAAACCAATTCACAGATCTCACGCTATGCCGGAGTCACCTTTGGGGAAATGCTGTCAATTTTCTGCAATTTATGCAATGCTTTGGGTGGGTTAGGGTTAGGGTCCAACGTCAAAGTCTTTGAGCTCATCACTAAAGGGGAGCGATTAAAAATACCTGTAGAAACATCCAAAATGCTGGTCAGTAATTGTAAGAGGAGCAAGGTTGCTGTTATGCTACTAGAGATCATTTAGAAGGCTACAAATAATTTCCAACATGCCATTTTAAACTCAAACCTCATTAAAAACAGATCTGTTCATACTCCTTTTATATTGTTTATCTAATTTCGTTCCAACCTGGTTTACCCGTTGTTTAGCACTGATACTGAAGATTAATTATTTTGTAATGTTTTGCATCAGGAGAGGCTTGTACTACAGAGATTGGACATGCGTTCATTCCTAGGATTTTTGTTTTTTAATGTTGGGTCATGAAAGTCATGCATTTATTGCAGTCAAATTCTGTTGGCCATGCAGGACGCATAAAACAACATTTAACGAGATCTCTGGATCAAAGCCAGTGCTTCGGAGACTATGTGAAATTGTGATAAACTGCTGGAGATAAGAACCTGCACCCTCACGACTCTGCATGGGTAAGCGGGTTTAGACGATGGATGGATGGTGATATATAAGCTGCATATGAATATTAGCTTACCAGCAGTTGAAGTAGCCAGAATTACACCTGAATTTTCAGGTGTAATGGTCAATGCCGCAAACCTGTTGAAAAGGATGCTCTGAT